>NC_142804.1:16274952-16514241 GCF_049724085.1 Artemia sp. Qi Xiang Cuo
CAAAGAAGTAAAAGCACAACAAAATAATAACTCAAAACCATATTAAACTAAAATAATTAATATAAATATAAATATGACAACCCGCCTAGCATTGCATAGGCCCACCTCGAGGATTTATCGGCACTGACAATTCAGGAATCACGTCATTCACGGAGAAAGAATCACGCAGGCCATTTGGCCGATCAAAACAAAGGAGAGGTGGAACCGATTTTGTTACCCATGCTTGAATACCACAATCAGCAAGCTTTGATCTTTTTTCAATTAGCCGTTTTCTAATATCTCTCACTGCCGTCGGAGCATCATCACTAAGATAAATATCTTTATGACCGCAAATAGTCTTTCCTTTAAGTTTTTTACTCTGTTTCAGAATCGTTATTTTTTATTATTTATACCCAACAGTAACTTTAAAATATCTACGCTCTTTTTTTTACTTCTGTAACAGCAAATTCTGGGGTCTCGTTTACACCTAGTCCTTCTTCACAAACAGTTTTGAAAATCGCTTTAGCTTCCTCTTTATCATCGCAAGGTACATTCCAAACCACTATATTTTTCTCATTCATTCTATACTCGCGATGCATTAACAGATTTTTCAACTGATTATTTTCTTCACGGAGAACCACTGACTCAGCTGTAACAACACTAATCTGTGATTTTACATCTATTATTTCATTCTCAGTAGCCGCCACATGGGTCTGGATCGTCGAAAATTGCTGCGATTGGCCAGATAGCGCTTCCTCAAGCGATTTGACCCGGGTTTCCAGAGATTTGAACTGGTCCGTGATACCGTCAAGCTTTTTTCAATTGTCTTTCACTATAGTTAGAATTTCAGAAAAGCTCCGAGCCAGCGTCGAAATTGACAAAGTTTCTCCCTCCTTAGGTGAAGATGACGAATAATCATTTTGATCCTCTTCGAATGAGACTTCTTTACGGTTTCTTTTATTTCGCCCCATGAATAAGCAGCAATTAAAAAAAATGGACAAATAGTCTTACCTCAGCCGGCAACGATTGTTTATCCACGATGTTGCTAGCGTGCAGTGCTTTTAGCCGTTTGGCACGGAAAACACCTTTTCCAACGTCGGTAATCAAAGGCTCTGTTTATAATGACTCAAATCCAATCCTCTTTTACTCCATGCAATTCTTCAGTTCAAAGCAATAATCACACACCAAAAAATTTTCTTTCATCAATTCAAAACATTAATCTCACCAGCTATTTCACTCTTCAGCCAAAACTACCGCAGGCACGGAGCGCCTAAGGTGTTACTCGTTCGGGGAATGAATCATGACATGAATTCAATTTATTAAATACTACAATAAATACATAAATACACTTAAGCGCTAGAGGTCCCAAGAAGCATAGCTTGTAGAGGACCTCGTATCAATCACAAAATCCACACAAAACAAATCAGGGAAGGAAAAAAAATACAACCATATCTCAAAAATATAAACACAATGCGAGAAAAATCAAAAAAAAAAAAAAAAAAAAAAAAAAAAAACTGCTACACAATGACCTTTTTCTTAATTTTATATGAACTGAAAATTTCCTGTAATTTATTAAAAATCTAAACCATTAATAATATTATTAAACAGCGGGGTTCGAATCTCATTCAACATAATGAGAGAGGATAAAATAAAAAAAAACTATATAAATTAAAGCGGAATAAATAGATAAACCAAAATCAATAAAGAAATAAAGAAAAAAAAACGAAATTACTTCAAGCCTTAGAGAATATTTTTCTGCAAAGGGAAGAAGAGTTTTTGATAAGAGAAAGTTGATTGGGAATAGAGTTCCAAAGAGCAATTGCTCTATAAATTGGTGACCTCTGAGCTGCTGAGGATACCCTTTTAGGCAGCCTAAATTGGTGAACAGAGCTCCTAAGCAAAGTCTGGCACTTACGTGTTGATGCTAGATCAAAGTAGGATAAGATGTTTGGAGGAAGTGAGAAATTGGAGGCTCGATGAGCTAGTTTTAGGTTCTGCTTCTTAATAACCACATCTAAGGCATCTAGACCTGTATCACTGTAAAGATCAGCTGTAGGATAGAGTCGGGGTTGGCGAAAAGTTGCCTTCACCACTCTATTCTGTGCTGTTCGGAGTTGCCGAAGGGAAGAATAGTTAGTATTGCCCCATACAGTGCAGCAATAAGAAAGATAAGGAAGGACAAATGCATAGTAAAGAGCAAGCATGACGTCGGGAGGAAGAAATTGATTGGCACGATGAAGCATAGACACTTGACGAGAAATTATTGAATGTGTATAGGAAATATGAGTTTTGAAAGAAAGAAAATAATCAACGTGCACGCCAAGAAGATTAACACAAGAGCACTGGGGAATTATATCAGTACCATAAAAAACAAGGATTGTTGGGGAAGGTTCAGACATGTGGTATGGGGTTCGAAAATGAATAATACTACTCTTAGAGCTATTCAACAGCATCCCGTTCGACTCACACCAATCACGGACATAGTTGAGCAGAAGCTGAGCCTTAGCAACCGCAGAGGGCAGATCATTTGAAACCACAAAAAAATTGCTATCGTCTTCTAACAAAACAGTGTGGGTATCAAAGTTGGGAGATGGAATAAGGCCATTAATATAAATAAGAAAGAGGAGTGGTCCCAAAACTGAGCCTTGAGGTACCCCTTTGGAAACCGAAGCTAGATCAGAACATTTCCCATCATAACACACAAACTGAGATCTATTAGACAGGTAAGATTTAAACCATTCAAAGGCAATTCCCCGAACTCCAAGTAGAGACAGTTTTCCCAGTAAGACAAAATGATCTACCATGTTGAAAGCTGCATGTGCTCTAGTTACATTTCTTGAAATCAAGAAACAGTCCTAGAACACAACGACCCTTGTCTATGTTAACATGTGCGAATTCTGTAACGTCAACTAGAGCACATGCAGTAGAGATTTTAGGTCGGAAGCTATACTGGTGATCAGACAGAACAGAACCGCTTCCAGTTGAAGCACGAGTGGACAGGAATGAAAAAAAGCCTCTTATGCACAACTTTTTCAAGTAATTTCGAGAAAATTGGGAGAATTGATATATGTCTATAATTTGACACTAAGCTGGGGTCATCCTTCTTAAAAAAAGGGATTATTTTTGCTATTTTAAACAAATCAGGTTATATACCTCTTGAAATAGATAGATTCAAAATATGGGTAAGCGGTTCAACAACATAAGAAGAAACAGACTTAAGCACATGGTTTGTTAGTCCAAGCGCATCAGCTGTGTTACTGCTACTTAAAGAAGAAATAAAATCACAGATCTCTATGCTTGTACAAGGAGTTAGAAAAATACTTCTCAGCTGGTGAAGATTTACCTAGTTTAGGAAAGGAGGGGGTCTTAACAGTTGGTAGGGTGGTAAAGTAAGAGTTGAAGGCACTAGGTACAGCTGCTTTTTCAATAGTTGAACTATCTGCAGTCTTGACTGCCGTATGTTTTTTCTTTGATTGTTTCCTATGAGATAAAGCTTCATTAACTACACTCCAAACTTTCTGTAAATTACCTTTGCATTCCTGAATTTTCAACAAAAAATAATTCTTCTTAGCTAGTCTAATTGTTGATGTTAATACATTCTTATAATGCTTATAGTTTGATAAATCATCAGGATCAAGGCTTTTGCAAGCCAGCTTAAAAGGCTCTGACTTCCGAATTGTTGATCTCACAAGACTAGGAGACATCCAAGGCATCTTGGGTTTACATTTACTTGAAGATTTTATAAAGGGAAATTTTTTATCAATTAGTGTTGTCAGCCGACTTATTAATGAGGCTGAAGCCCTATTAACATCATCAGAATTCATTACTGAACACCAATCACTAGCACTAAGATCAGACATAAGGTTATGAACATTGCTCTGACTATAAATTCTTGAATAAGATTCACCTCTGGCATCCTCATGGCTCAGCATTTTTAACTTTGGAAAAGAACAGTAAATTGTAAAATGGTCAGAAAGATCAGAAAAAATAATACCAGAGTAAAATTTAATATCACTTTTAGAAGACAGAAAAATGTTGTCAATCGGTGTTGCAGAAGATCTGACTGAATCAACACGAGTAGAAAAGAAAATGCAAGGAAGAAGGCCAGAGAAAGACAGAGATTCAAAAAAATGGTCAGACTCATCATCACACCCTATTTTCAATAAATTACTGTTGAAATGTCCAAGCATAAAAACATTTCTGAAAGCGAGCTTTTCAATTGAGTACATTTGATCAAATAATTCAAAAAGTGTTCCTACTGGGAAAGCTGATGGCTTATAAAATAAACAAATGGTGTCACAACATACTGTATCACATGGCAGGTCAACAATCAAAGCATACACACTTCTATTATTTATGACTGGATCAAAAATCTTCTCAAGATCTGTACGTCTCACAACATTAAGATTACTTCTGACAAAAAGGGATATACCACCAGAGCACTTAGTTTGAGACCTGGTTGAGTGGTAAGCATTAAAATCTGATATGTCATATGCAGACATATCATCATTGGAAGAAAGCCAGGTTTCTGTGAGACCTACTACATTATAAGGGCTGTTCATACCACCAATTCATTGCGAACGATGTCCCAGTTGTACCTAAAGCCTTCCACATTCACAGTAAACACATTAAAGTTTTTAACAGAAGACATTGAGGGCAGCACTTTTTGAGAGTAATGTTGATAAGAAGGGTAACAACAATCATACTGATGAAGAGATTTTAACAGAGGATCATTTTCACTATCATCACTAGAAACAAAAGGTGAATCAAAATGCACTGAATATAGAAGAGAAAGTTTACTTAGGAAAGAAAAAATCCTGAGTATCATCAATTTTTATTATCCAATATTTAATATTAAAAGTGGTGAAAAGTGGTGAAATAGATAAAGCTAAATTTGTGTGGACAGGAAGAATACAGCATGGAAAATAAGTTAAAAAAACAAACTGCATGTAATAATTTTGATGACAAGGGAAAAAGAACAAGCCAAAGAGAAAAAAAGGAAAGTTGGCAAAAAAATAACTAAGTAGATGAAATTTTGTTGTAAAGAGAAGAGTTATGTTAAGCAGCACTAGTCATTCTGAAACAATACTGGCAAAAGATTCTTGCAAAACAGGAAGGGCATTAATGTCACCAATGGATGATATTTTGAGTATCCTACTTCCTCTTTTAACAAAAATATCACCATTCACAGCCCATGCATTATTCCACAATGAGCTTTAGCTTGTGAAAGTAAGATAAGCCTAGGTTTAGTCAAAGGCTCATTAATGACCACACCAGATCCTCTCAGGTCCTTTTTATTTTTGAGAAGCAAGAAACGTGCTCTCAGGCTGCAGAACTCAATAATATCTGGTCGATTTTTATTACAAACTCGTTTTACAACAAATTTAACAAACACAATATCACTGTTCAAAAGACTAATGCCAGGAAACTTATCTTGGCAAAATGACAAAAACTTAGGTTCAGGGTTGTCAAATTTACTATCCTCAGGTAATCCAAACGCAATGAGTTGATTTTTTAATTCTTGCTGCTTAAGCTGATCAGTTTGAGCAGCAACATGATCAGCAAGCTTTTTTTCAATGTCTGCAATTTTACCAGAAAACTCTTGTGCTGATTTTAGCTGCTTCCCATAGGATCATTTTTGCATCATTAATATCGTCTTTTTTGAAAAATTCAATTTTCTTTTTAACAATTTCAGTACTCCGATTTCCTGCCTTTATTGCTCTTTTCCTAAAGTTCAAGATTGCATTCCAAACTAGCTTTTCAGACATTTCAAAAACATGCCTGGAGGGCAATCATATTATTTTAATTCTATTGTCCTCCAATATAGGTCACTGACCATAACAATATTAATATGAAAATCCAAAGTATCCACAGTTCCCAAGGGAATTATCACTCAGCAAAATAATCCGTTTATACAAATTATAATCCTTATATATTGTATAATCCTTACAAATTATAATCCTTATATATAATCCTTAATGAATGGTTAGGGGGGATAACCAGACTTAAGCGCAGACTACATTTGAAAAATAATAGCGTTTAATCTCTTGTAGATAGGGGGAGCTGCCACCTCGGGGTTTTGGTGCATGCTTTTACTTACATTTATTATTTAGTATTATTTTCATTAACCCAAACCAAGAGATTCTCTTCTTATCTCTTGAAAAGGGCTATGTATTGCTTGGACCTTTATAATTTTACATTTGTTTTTATTTATTTTGCCTGCCTAGCAAACAAAAAGATTGGCAAATTACTGAATCTCTGTAAGTATTGGAAAATTTCAATTTTCAGTTGTTGCTAATGAATTATAGAAATCTGGATTTTATCTTCTGTAATTATAACCACCACAATTGTGCATCAAGATTGTTGTTTGAGAAAGAACAAGGTGGCGTGGTTCTGTCAAATAGCAGTAAATAGCAAGTAAATAGCAAGCAGTAAATAGCATTGCCTCTTTTTGGGTTGAACATCCCCCTTATTATGGTCTGAAAATTTTAAACTAATACCCCGATTTTTCCGTAAGATATTCATTCTTTTTCTTCTATTTTGTTTTTTCGTGATATGTCTTTTTGATAACTTGCAAGTACATAGTTTATTTTGAATTAGCTGAAAATTTCTCTCAACATTCCTTAAAAGCTTCACTGCAACACCCTTAGACTTTCTGGAGACCCAAAACCAAACAAACCTCCCCCCCCCCCCCTTCCTAGTAACATATCCTACATATAACAGTGCATAACTTACAGCCCTTGCCCCGAGTAGGGGATCCTTTCACTCCCTGAGGTATAGTTATTGGACTTTTTGACAATGTTTTCAAAGTTTGATCAGCTGAAGTGGAGGGCAGTAAAAAGTGGCATGGAAGGGGGGCTGGCTGGTCCCCTCCAAAGTTTCTTAGACAACTCTTTCCATATAACTTGGCTTGGTGAAAAGAAAAGAAACTAATACAGAGAGCCCATTTTGCTTGTTACTTAGGCAGTGCTATTGTGCTGCGTATGATTCGCTGCTATCAAAAAATTCTCAGTTATTACCAAGGCTGTATCCTGGGGGGGGGTACCCGTTTTGAACCCCCCCCCCCCCCCGAAATTTTTGACCGAGTCGAAAATAACTCGAAAATTAGTAGAACCTAGGTAAAAATCAGTAAAATTAGTCGAAAACTGAGTCAAAAATTAGTAACCCCCCCCCCCCCGAGAAAAAAATCCTGGATCCGCCCTTGGTTATTACTAACAGTTAATTAAAAAAAAAATTTACGAAAGACAAAATTTTGAAATAATAGTAGAGTCAATTTTAAACTTGTGTTCGGCAGATGTAAATACTACTTAAAATTCAAAACTCTAAACGAGCAGCTATTACTATCCTAGAGTAAATGAAACCAAAAATGGATATAATTTGACTAAAAAATACTATCAGAAAACCTAAAACAAGTAATAACATAAATGAATTAACAGATATTAAGGTGAGTAATGCTACAATTGAATATGAAAATCAAGCTTAAAACAAAAACAGATATATTCCGGTTGAACTATAAACGAAACATAACACGAACATAAAACAAATGAAAAATCAATACGAACAAACATACAATACATCTTTATGTAAATGAATAAATAAATCTTAAAAAGAGTGTAACTTAAATTGAATATGCAGATCAAGTATGGATCGAATAAAAATAGCTACAAACAAGAGTTTGGGTATCGTCTCACTGCAGAAGTCTAAAACCTGCTGCGTCATTGGCGCTTTACTGAAAACAATTCTTTGAAATATTTTCACTTTTGTAACTTTAAGAAACCAAAAATTAATGAAGATTTTAGGGAATAAATATCAGCATATGTATATGAAATTGATAATGCACATTTTTTTTTAAGTAAACTCATTTAAGTTTTTTTTCAGTAAATTACAAATTATATTCTGGCTTTTAGAAAGCAAAGGGATTTTGAACCCTACTCATATTAATTTATGCTCGTTTTGAGTTTGAATCTAATATTTATTTTAATTTTTGTTCCTTTTGGGTTTCATTTATTTATTGATACCGATTTGGGGTAGTTGTATGCTTGGTAGATTATATGATAGTCCGAACGCCTGGTGTTGAAAATGTGAACCATACCACGACGGAATGGGGCTGCTACGAGAATTAGCCTACCCTCCACCCCCCTAAATTGACCATGTTGATTCAAAAATACCAATGGCACTTGCTTGCGAGTGGTGGAACACTCCGAAACTTGAAATTTTATTATATTTTTGTGTTTCATTCAAGAAAATGCATGTTCCACAAAGTTTGAGGTGCAGTTTTCCGCTCAAATAGAAATGCCTAGAAGCCATAGAATGTTTTCATAACAAACTAACACGATTAGTTACAGAAAATGGTATAGTTAAAAAAAAAATGGCAAAACTATATGAGTCTTGAACAGTCTTGGAAAGTATGAACAAAATCAAATTGAATATTAGATATATAATGATATTAATTGTTGAAAGATCCGTCAGTTCAAGATTTTTTTTCACTGTAATTTTTATTTTCATTTTCAATGCTGTAAGAACTGGAAAATAATAAATTTGTGAAGCACCAATGACGCAGAAGGCTTTAGGTTTTTACAGTTAAAGAAGGGGGCAGTATCCAAATTTTGCTTGTAGTGAAACTATATTTGTCTTGACCAATCTTGAAAAGAACTAACCAATTAAACTGAATATTTGATGCATAATGATATTAGTTGCTAAAAGCTCATCAGTTCAAAATTTTACTGTAATTTTAATATTTATTTTCAGTATTAAGTACAAAAGAAAACATTTGTAATATAATTCGTTTTCAGTAAAGCGCCAATGACGCAGTAGGTTTTAGGCTTCTGCAGTGAGACGATACCCAAACTCTTGTTTGTAGTTATTTTTATTCGATTCAAACTTGATTTGCATATTCAATTTAAGTTTCACTCGTTTTAAGATTTATTTATTCATTTAAATTAATACATACTGTATGTTTGTTCGCATTGATTGTTATTTAATTTCTGTTCGTTTTAAGTTTCATTTATACTTTAATAGCAAAATATTTGTTTTTATTATAAACTTGATTGTCATATCCAATTCATGCATTATTCGCTTTAATATCTATAGAGTAATTTGTGTTATTATTTTTTTTATGTTTTATCCTGTAGTAGTGTGCTACATTTTTGTTTGCGTTGTGTTTTATTTCTCCTTTGTTATTAGTTTCCGGTCGTGTTAAGTATACATTTTAAAAATTATTAATCTTTGCTGAGCTCAAGTTTAAATCGGCCTTTACTTTTATTCGAAAAAATTATTTTTTGAAAAGTTTTTTTTTAATTAATTTTTGTTCGTTTTTATTGCAAAAAGTTTCAAGTTTATATGGCATGGGGAGGGGGTGCTTACTGTCTGATTATTCTTGACTTTAAACACGGATCTAGAACTTTCAATTTAAATCAAATGAGGCTTTTTTCAAAGTCTATATGATTACCTCTTTGATAAAAACCTTATATATGAACAATAGACAGCTGGCATAACTTGTGGACAGAGATTGACAACAATGAATGGATTGAAAAATAGTTCCAATAAGGGGGTTTAGACCATTTCACTTGCTGACACAAAGGGATCACGACTGTTTGGAATTGACCTTAATAGGAATTTGTGTGCCAAAGCAATTTTGCATCTATCACAGAGTATGTATTTTAACCTTATAATTGGATAGTTATAATAGGTTTCCTATGTGTTCTTCCCATACAAAACCCCTTCCCATAAGTTATAAACCCCCTTTAATAAGTTATGCCCCAGGGAATAACTTACAACGCCTACCCCTGGGCCCTGGTGGGCTGTGTCGACACCGGAGTTTTTTGTTATCAGAACTTTGAATTATTTTAACAAAATGTGTATCTCAAAATTTTTATCTGATGCAGTTAGGGCGTGGAGGAGGGAGAGAGGCTAGTTGCCCTTCAATCTCTTTTGACTCTTAAAAAGTGAACAAGAACTTTCAATTTTCAATCAAATAAGCCCTCTCTAAAGTTTATACGAGCATCCCTTCCATAAGAAATAATATGAAGGATTCGGAGAATCCTTAAATCACAACCCTTGCCCTGAGGGCTTTGGGGGAGTTGTAATCCTCAAAGACCTAATTTACAGAACTTAAAACTACGTTTAAAAAAATGGCTGTCTTAAAATTTTGATTGGATGTGTTTGGGGAAAAGGTGGGCGTGAGAGGGGGGTTAGTTGCCCTCAAATCCCTTTCGACTATTACAAAGGGCACTAGCCCTCAGAATTTCCAATCGAATGAGCTTTTTTTGAAGTTTCTACGACACTGCCTTCTATAAAAACCGTATATGCCCCCAGGGCATAACTTAAAACCCTTGCCCTGAGGGTTGTGGGGGAGTGTCCTCCTCAAAAACATATTTTCTATCCGGAAGTCAACTACGCTGAACAAACTGGCTATCTCAAAATTTTGATTGGATGTCTGTGGGGGAATGATGGGCGTGGGGGGGGGGGGCCTAGCTGCCCTCCAATCACTTTCGACTATTAAAAAGAGCACTAGCCCTTTGAATTTCCAATTGATTGAGCCTGTTTTGAAGTTTCTACGACAACGCCTTCTATAAAAATCGTATAAGCCCCCAGGGCATAACTTAAAACTCTTGCCCTGAGGGTTGTGGGGGAGTGTCCTCCTCAAAAACATATTTTCTATCTGGAAATCAACTACACTTAACAAAATGGCTATCTCAAAATTTTGATTGGATGTGTTTGGGGGAATGATGGGCGTGGGGGGGGGGGGCTAGTTGCCTTCCAATCACTTTAGACTATTAAATAGGGCACTAGCCCTTTAATTTCCAATCGAATAAGCCTGTTTTGAAGTTTTTACGACAACGCCTTCTATAAAAACCTTATATGCCCCCAGGGCATAACTTAAAACCCTTGCCCTGAGGGTTGATGGGGAGTGTCCTCCTCAAAAATATATTTTCAATCTTGAAATCAACTACGCTGAACAAAAATGGCTATCTCAAAATTTTGATTGGATATTTTTGGGGGAATGATGGGTGTAGGGGGGGGGGGGTGCTAGTAGCCCTCCAATCACTTTTGACTATTAAAAAGGGCACTAGCCCTTTGAATTTCCAATCAAATGGGCCTTTTTTGAAATTTTATGACAACGCCTTCTATAAAAACCTTATATGCCCCCAGGACATAACTTAAAACCCTTGCCCTGAGGGTTGTGGGGGATTGTCCTCCTCAAAAACATGTTTTCTATGTGAAAATTAACTACGCTGAACAAAAGAGCTATCTTAAAATTTTGATTGGATGTGTTTGGGGGAATGACGGGCGTGGGGGAGGGGGCTAGTTGCCCTCCAATCACTTTCGACTATTGAAAAGGGCACTATCCCTTTGAATTTCCTTTCGAATAAGCATTCTTTGAAGTTTCTACGACAGCGCGTTCTAGAAAAACCTTATATGCCCCCAGGGCATAACTTAAAACTCTTGCCCTGAGGGCTGTGGGGGAGTATCCTCCTCAAAAACATATTTTCTCTCTGGAAATCAACTACCCTGAACAAACTGGCTATCTCAAATTTTGATTGGATGTGTTTGGGGAAATGATGGGCGTGGGGGGGGCTAGTTGCCCTCAAATCATTGTCGACTATTAAAAAGGGCACTAGTTCTTTAATTTCCAATCGAATGAGCCTGTTTTAAAGTTTTTACGACAACGCCTTCTATAAAAACCTTGTATGCCCCCAGGGCATTACTTAAAACCATTGCCCTGAGGGTTGTGGGGGAGTGTCCTCCTCAAAAATATATTTTCAAACTGGAAATCAACTACGCTGAACAAAAATGGCTATCTCAAAATTTTGATTGGATATGTTTGGGGGAATGATGGGTGTAGGGGGGGGGGGTGCTAGTAGCCCTCCAATCACTTTTGACCATTAAAAAGAGCACTATCCCTTTGAATTTACAATCGAATGAGCCTTTTTTGAAGTTTCTACGACACCGCCTTCTACAAAAACCTTATATGCCCCCAGAGCATCACTTGAAACACTTGCCCAGACGGTTGTTGGGGATTATCCTCCTCAAAATCATGTTTTCTATCTGAAAATGAACCACGCTGAACAAAATGACTATCTAAAAATTTTTATTGGATGTGTTTTGGGAAATGTTGGGCGTGGGGGTGGGGGCTAGTTGCCCTCCAATCACTTTCGACTATTAAAAAGGGCACTATCCCTTTGAATTTCCAATCGAATGAGCCTTTTTTAAAGTTTCTACGACGTCTGGGCGTGGGGGAAGGGGCTAGTTACACTCCAAACATTTTCAAATATTAAAAAGGGCAATAACCCTTTCATTTCCAATCGAATGAGCAGGTTTTGAAGTTTCTGGGACAACGCCTTCTATAAAAACCTTATATGCCCCCAGGGCATAAATTAAAACCCTTGTCCTGAGCCTTGGGGGGAAGCGTCCTCCTCAAAAATATATTTTCTATCTGGAAATCAACTATGCTGAAAAAAATGGCTATCTCAAAATTTTGATTGGATGTGTTCGGGGGAATGATGGGCATGAGGGGGGCTAGTTGCCCTCCAATCATTTTCGGCTATTAAAAAGGGCACTAGTACTTTAATTTCCAATTGAATGAGCCTGTTTTGAAGTTTCTACGACAACACCTTCTATAAAAACTTTATATGCCCCCAGGGCATAACTTAAAAACCTTGCCCTGAGGGTTGTGGGGGAGTGTCCTCCTCAAAAATGTATTTTCTATCTGGAAATCAACTATGCTGAACAAAATGGCTATCTGAAAATTTTGATTGGATGTGTTTGGGGAAATGATGGTGTTGGGGGGGGGGGAGGGCGGCTAGTTACACTCCAATAACTTTCGACTATTAAAAAGGGCACTAGCTCTTTAATTTCCAATCGAATGAGCCTGTTTTGAAGTTTCTACGACAACACCTTCTATAAAAACCGTATATTCCCCCAGGTTATAACTTAAAACCCCTGCCCTGAGGGTTGTGGGGGAGTGTCCTCCTCAAAAATATATTTTCTGTCTGGAAATCAACTATGCTGAACAAAATGGCTATCTCAAAATTTTGATTGGATGTGTTTGGGGGAATGGTGGGCGTGGGGGGGGGGGGGGCTAGTTGCCCTCCAATCATTTTTGACTATTAAAAATGGCAATAGAACTCACGATTTCCAATTGAATGATCCCCCTTTGAAGTTTCTACGACAACCCCTTCCATATGAAGTGCCTCTGGGGAAAAAAAATAATAAATAATAATATATAATAAAACATTGGAGCCGTAAGGCCTTTACTATAGGCAACGCTACAGCGTTGCCTCTGATTGAGGGGCACATCAATTGTAACCAGAAAAAGATGCTATTTGTTCAAAATATTCTCAAACATGGGAAATATTTCCACTGGGACTTTATATTAATATGACAACGTAAATGGAGCTTATATAACAATACAAGTATATTTTACTTGGAGTAGGTCTAAATCTCTAATGAGAAAAAATGAAGTAGGGGAACCTCACAATAAAAGAAAAACAATTCATAAACCGCGTCTTGAAGAAACTCATATCTTCCTCTTAAAAAGGGAGCATTTTGAATTTATTATGGAAAGAAAGGACCCTACTGAAGGTTTTGTGATACCATCCCCTCTAACTATGCATAGACAAAATTCAAAGTAGTTTTATGATTCATATCTGTTTGACTTGATTGCTCGCTTGAATTTGTACTCATTTTAGGATTAGTTTGTTCATTTATATCAGTGTCTGTTATCTTTAAATTTTATATGATTATTTATTTTAATCTCTGTTCGTTTTGTATTTCATATACTCATTGATAGAAATTTCTGGTTATTTTAAGTTTGAATTACTACAGGACTCAATTTCTGCTGTAAGTTTTGATATGGTTCTTTACGTTTCAGTGAAAAGCTTCATGTTTTGATTTTTTTTTAACTATTTCTAAAATCACTGGCTACTTCATCTTTTTCACAAATTTTATTTATATTTTTCAGTATCATATCTCTAGCTTTGTTACCATCATCTTTTCAAAATTTATTTACCACACTATTAGCCCCTGCGGTCTTATTTGTCAGCCCATTTCAGAGCATTCTCTAGCTCCCCCTTGCAAAATAAATATTCCTTCACGTTCAAATGATAAAAAAAATCAGGCTTTTCTTGACCATTTTAATGCAACTTCATCGAAATTTAAAACGTTTTCAAAATATTGCCCCCATCACTCCTTAACACCTTCTTCATTGTTTATTAGTGCTCTGATACTCTCATGGGTGCCCATAAGCTGAATTACAGGGGGGGGGGGCAAACCTCGTCAGGGGGGGGCAAACCTCGTCAGGCGGGGGGCAAACCTCGTCTAATTGGCACTTTTAATGCTATATAAAAGAAATCTCAGAACAAAAATATAAAAATAAGGCAGCATCATTCAGCCAGGGGGGCTACGGGTGGCCCCCTGCCCCCCCTCCTTATGGGTGCTCATGGATACTCTATAGCTGGAATAACTCCAAACTGACCACTTCCTCTCGATGTCATGACGTGCCAATCAATATCATACTATTACGTAATCTACCTGCATCTTCCGCCTCCTTGATAATTTTAGCCATGTCATGATCTCTGTTTCACATTTTCAGTCACATGCATTTGATGCCATCTTGAATCACGACGCCATTTGATGGTGTATCTGCTTCTTCAATCTTCTATTATTCTTTTAAAATCTTGTTATGTTACTGTAAATCGAGAACTGCCGGGATCGATGCAGGACACTAGGGTATACAGTAATACCAGTACTGATGTGAAAAGCAAAGATCGCCATCTAGTGCCGAGATTTTATTTCATGTTTATAAGGACAGTCATAATGTTGATAGAGTCCAGGATGACGGTGTGAGGATCTTATCAGTCCTTAAGCAGCGCAGGGGTTTTGATCTCAGCTTGGTAATACGAGATCTAGAGTTCGAGCTCAGCTGTAGCAACACACTCCAGGGCTCAGAAATTTCATTCCGGTGATTAAATTATGCGAAAGTATCGCCATATTAATCTAAACAGGAAGAAGGAGCTTATCCAGACTAGCTAAATAAGAAAAATCCGATTTATCCATTGCACCTACCAAGTCAAATGTCATCCAATTCAAATGTCAAATGTCATCCAATTCAAATGTCAAATGTCATCCAATAAGCGAAAAAAGGTTAATTCAAAACTAACAGTAAATGGCATAATCATTCCAGAGGTTAATCAAATAAATTACCTAGGTCTTATACTTGACTAAAAACTTATTTTCCACCTTCATATCACAAATACAATAAAAAAATTCTATAGGAAAGTCAGAATAATAACAACTACTATCCACACCCTGGGGTTGTAATGAGAAAACTTTAATCCAATTTTATAAATGACATATAAGACCCCATATTGATTATGGGCTCATTGTTTATGGTATTTGTGCTAAGACCCAGATGCAAAAAATTGAAATAAGACAAAATGATATAATCCGTCTCTCATGGTCTTAGGAAACCAAGAAGTACTAAGCTTCTGCTTAGTGAGAGTGGATTATGAACAATAAAAGAAAGACGAAGATTCATTTTAATAAATTATTTGACAAAAATTGAAGTCAATAGCTCACATATCCTAGATAACTGGTTAAGAAATCCATCCATGTATATAGGAATTGCAAATGAATTTGCCAGTACCCAAAAGAAACTCCCAGTGCCAGCAAAGTCTATTGCACCTACATCCCACCCCTTGGAGTCGGACAATCCCCATAATAAACACTAATTTCTCAGAGTGGACTAAAGAACTTACCCTCATTGCTTTCATCCAGAAAAAAATTGCTGAATTTAATACAATTATTTATAAAAACCATTTTCTAGTTTTTGTTGACTGGTCAAAAATGAATGAGGAGGTCACATGTGGAGCTTTTCTCCCACCCCTTAGTATTGGAATGGGTGAGATGATAATGTATCTATAATATCTGCAGAGTTAAATGCCATAATTATGGCATTAGAGCACCTTATGAATAATCAACCTTTGATTCCTAATTTACAAAATATTATAGTTTATTCTGACTCTGTCAAGCCTAGAGCTGCTGTACTCAGCTTCTCAGCATCAGATGGATATAGACACATTATATTGTCTTAGCATTATTGACACTCTTGCTTCAAGAGGCATAAGAACATAGCTTCAGTATGTTCCAAGCCACTCAGGTATAAGTGGTAACCACCAGACAGACAAAATTGCAAATATTGACCAGCCGAGTGGGAGACCAATCCCCATTAGAGACATTTATCGCTGGAGATTATCGGAAGTAATATTAAATAAGAACAAATCAAATTTATCTCCCTTCTCCAATAAGCACCTTTCTAAAATTTGTCATAGAATTCGGTCTGGCTCAAATGGGCTAACTTCTCAGGCGTCTTTGTATCAGTTTCCTAATTCAAGTGACTAAATTACCTCATCCCCTCTTTGCAGACATTGCAGTATAAAAGATTAAACAGTTGACCATTGCCTATTTGAATATAGTACGCTGTCGTCTGCACATTATACCCTGCAATGTAAACTATTAAAGTGCTTCAAAAACCAAAAAATCTCACTATCAGCTAAGAGTCTAGCAGACCATACCTGCACACAGAGCGCAGAACTTAGTGTATATCCTCTGATAAATAAACTCCTAGAATAAAAAGATTTCAAGATATCTAAGCAGATTCAAGATAAATAAGGAGCAACCATTGCAGTAGCTCATTTCAACTCTCAGTGAGTCAAAAGTAAAAGGGCTAAATAGTTTCGACTGAAAAGCTTACGTTTGCTGAAATAGAAGAAGAAACAGGAAAGTTTAGTGGATGGAATAATTTTAGGAAAATAGTTTGCAAAGTTGGAGAAGATATCATAGGGAGAAAATTAGAAAAGCAGATAAGAATATTAAGCCTCTTCTTGATTGACATCGTTCACCCTGCGAGCAGCAGGGCTGGCTTCGACTGGGCAGCCAATCATAGCCGTCGGAATATTTGAAGGCTGTCCAGTCGTATCAATTGTCCAATCATTGCCACCTCTTTAAAAATGATCCACGCACAAAAAATGCGGCTGGCGATGTAAGTTATACCCTGGGGGTAAATATGGGTCTTGTGGAAGGGAGGCTCGTATAAACTTCAGATAGGGCTATTTTGCTTGTAAAGTGAAAGTTCTAGTTCACTTTTTAAAAGTCATAAAATAAAAGTTCAAAATATTGATAAAATCCTTTTTAATAGACAGTGTATAATAAATTTCACAAAAAATACCAGATATTTCGGTCACATATACAGTGACCGTCATCAGTAGTAAAACTCTGACCGAAATATCTGGTATTTTTTGTGAAATTTATTATACACTGTCTATTAAAAAGGATTTTATCCCAATTTTGAACTTTTATTTTATCGTCATGGAAAGGCAGTGTGGTCTACGAAATTATTTAAGAGTCATAAGAGATTGGAGGGCAACTAGCTCCCCCCCTCCACGCCTTTTTTCCTCAAATGCATCAGATAAAATTTTTTGAGATATCCATGTTGTTAAATATAGGTAAAAGGTCAGATAACAAAAACTCTGGTGTTGACACAACCACCCAGGGACCGGGGGTAGGCGTTGTAAATTATGCCATGGGGGCTTATATGGTTCTTATGGAAGGGATGCTCTTATAAACTTCAGAGAGGGCTCACTTGTTTGGAAAATGAAAGTTCTAGTTCACTTTTTAAGAGTCAAAATAGATCGAAGTGCAATTAGCCCCCCCCCCCCAACCCATGTGCGGATTGGGGTTTTGCGAGTTGCTTATTGTTATGTTGATACTTTGTTTACTTTGATACTTTGTTAACTTTGATCATTTCTTTACTTTGATTCTTTGGTACTTTGATATTGTTACTTTGATACTAGTTTTGATACTCTAATAAAAGTTTGATGTTGAAAAAAACTCTTATTTTGAAATAAGAAGTTTTTGAAAAACTTGAAAATTTTTGCAATCAAAAAACGAACAAAACTAATTAAAAAAAACTTTCCGGAACTTTTCCCCCAATTTTTTCTGAAAGAATTGGGGTTATGTACTAATGCATGGTGTCTTCACTACAAACAAGAGTATGGCTACTTCTTGTTTCCCAAACGGTAAAATTATCATTCTCTTACTTGGACAACGGATTTTTTTACTTTGTACTGTTCTTTTCTTACTTAAGTGTACTCAGAGTCTTAACGTATTATTTTATCCTTTCTTTATTATAATAACTGGAAGAACAAAATTAGAGAACAAAAACAGGCGAGAATAGGATTAAGGATTGGTTGGTAGACCGCGGTCGTTTTTATTGAGTAGGAGTTATGTACTTCTACTGAATGGTGTCTTCACTACAAACAAGAGTATGGTTACTGTCCGTTTCGCTAACGGTAAAAGTATGAGCCTTACTGCGTATTTGGTGCTTTACTAAAAGGAATAATATTACAAATATTTTCTTTTGTTCTTATTATAACATTGAAAGTAAAATGAAAATTGCAGTGAAACCAGGCTAGGATTTACCAATAGGCCCACTAGGCCCTGCGGCTTTCACTGTTCCCGAAGTTTTGGGGAAATTCATGCAAAAACGGTGTGGCAAAATCGCTTGGGCCTAGAGGCGTCAAAGCTTTAAATCCGGCCTAGGTAAAACAAAATCTTGAGCTGGTGAGCTTTCAGCAATTAATATCATTATATATCCAATATTCAGTTTAATTTATTAGTTCTTACCAAAATTGTTAATTTATTTAGGATAAAAAAAAATTTTGAAATAGGGAATTTTGAAAAACTTCAAACTTTGGCAATAAACAACGAACGCATATTATTTAAAAAAAAACTTTCCGAAAAAGAAGTTTTCTATACAAAACTAAAGGCCATATAAAACTGAATATCAGAAGAAATAGAAACCTACAATAACTCAAACTCGAAACAACCGGAAATTATTATTAAAGTTTAACCAATCATAGCAAAAAATTAATATTAAAGATTAGATGAAACCCAAAACGAACAGAAATTAAATAAACAATCATACGAAATAAATAAGCAATAGTTACTAATATAAATGAGTAAATAAATCTTAAAACGAGTGAAACTTAAATTGAATATGCAAATCCAGCTTGAAAGGAACAAAATTCTCTACAAAGAAGAGTTTGGGTTTTGTCTCCTTCTTTCACTATAAAAGTCTAAAACCTACTGCATCATTGGTGCTTTTTGCTAACATTTTACATGAAATCTCAAATAAAACGGGCTACATTTTGCATGAAATTAAACGGGGCTTGCATTTAGTCCCGCTATACTTACCCCCTCCCCCCCCCCGTAATGTGCAAATATTTAGCTCAAATTATATATTCTGTCTATCTCTGAAGCGTTTCAATTATTTCAACCCATATACCTGCAAATTGAATCAACTTGGGTGTATTCTGAATAATTAACAAGTGCCCTTTCTTTTGTAGCATTATCTCTCGTTGAAAGTGGTATAAGCAATGAAGTTTTTTCCAATCACGATGCTCTTATTTCGGATGCTTCACGGATAGAAGGCCTTGAAGAACGATTGGAAATGTTGACCCAGTCATCTAAAGTATGTACTTATTATGTCTACCAAATTTCAATCATCCTAAGTTGGCGGGGCTATACCCGTCTATAATCCTGCAACATCGCTCAGTTCCTTTCAACGTGCCTCCAATCATCCCTCTGCTATCGGTATGCACGGAACAACGTATTATTTGAGTCACCAAAACCCCCTCCCTACCCAGTGGACTACTCATCACCACCTCTTATGGGATGTAAAGCATTATATAGAATTATATTGTTTTATTTTTCCTTAGGGAGGGGGGGATAAGATATTTATTTTAAAAGTTTTCTATCACAAGCCCCGAAGGGCTGAATTCACATTTCGGAATCATAAAACAAAACAAAAATCATAAATAAAGCAAACAACTAAAAAACTGGCAAAAGCAATACAAAAAGCAGCAATAACCATTCATTAGTCAAAAATATTAAGCGGCAAATTGTCAGAAAGTTAAAAATGTAAACCTAAAAAAAAAACTAAAAAAGAGGGAAATAAAATATACGTTAAAAAGGTTAAAAGAACATATAAAAAAGGGAACAGTACGTGGCAGGCGGTGTCTGGTTGGGGAGTGTCTTTTGGGGAAAATGTTTTCCGTGTGAAGGTTAGTATTGCATTTTTGGCGAAACGGAGGCACAACGTTCCTTTCCTAGAAAGTATTGGGCTCCAACCCAATGCCAAAAAAGCTGTATTTTATCAGACATTTCATAGTAGAAATTATAAGTTTTAAGGGGAGAAGGGGCCGAGCTCCTACTTGAAATTCGCCTGGAAGCGGTCTTGACCCCTATCAGCTAGATGAGCTGCCTCATGTAGCTGATAGTATATGTGAAATTCCCTTGTTTCACAATTTTGCCCTTTGGTCCTATTTCCACGACTTGATTTAAGAGGAATTTGAAGGACATAACAGAGTGTACACATATGACCCATGGGTCGCTGGGATGCGTTTAATTATCCATGGATTACGTTGACTCGTGACATGGATTGACATTCATTAAATTTTACGAGCGATATGGGTCTACCCTTACAGTTTATATGGTCACCAACTTATAAGGCAAGTGGTTATAAAATCATAAAGATTTATTTAGAGTAAATTTTAATTTTAATAAAATTTTAATAGAATTTAAAAATTTTAGTAACTAAAATGAGAGAATTAGATATTAAAGGAATATCTCTAGTTAGTTGGTAAAATTCACTAAATAAATATGTTTGATGCATGATCTAGTAGATGCCAGATAATGTTATTATGAGCGATCTCCATGCCTCATCTATTTGTCCATAGAATACACTTTAAACTATATTAAACAGTTCGTGGGAACGAACTGTAAGTAAGGAGTGACTCAGGCTAATAGTAACCCAAACTCTAAGAACCGGGAGTTTTGATAACATTTAACAAATCAAAAGAATTTAGTTTTTATGCTGATTCCAAATATATAACATTTATCAAAAACTACGAGTCTTAAGAAAATTTGCTTGCTTTTCGGAAAAGGGCGCGAAACACTTCGAAAAGGGCAAGTGGTCTTGACGAAAATTACACAGTCAAATTTAGCGTGTCAGAGAAACCAATTGTCAAGGTTTTGTGCTCCTATCTACAAAACTGCGGAATTTTGCATTTTTTGGATGCGTAATTGTTTGTTAGTTTATTCCAGGGGTGTCGAACCAATAATCCTAGAAAATAGGGAGAGTGCTTATTCGAACGAAAATTTGAGTTTTGGTCCCCTTTTAAGTAGCTAAAAAGACTGTGCAACAGGGAAGTGGCTTTTCTGCCACTTTGTGGCATAAAACTACAGTTTCGTCCCAAAGAGGCCAAGTTGCTATCGATGTTAATTCCTGAGACAACCAACCGATTTAAAAGTATCAAAGAGCTGTGTATTGAGCTTCTTGTGTGAGAAGGCCGTAAGGCAACACGATGCCGCATTCCTTTCTCGAAAGTCACGTAGTCCATGCGAGATAAACAGCTAAAATAAACATTTATTTTAAAGGCACTTTTATCTAAGTTGATTCACCTTGATGCTTGGTACCATTTTTTGTTGTTATGTATAATTACGCACTAGTGTGCAAGACGTAAGTTACTACACGTTTATTACCACTGGGTAACCTACCCGGTAATGGTAAGTCTTAGGTCAAGCTTACTGGTAAGTTTCACAAGTAGTAAGTTTAAGTTTTTGTTGAACAAAAATGTTCTCAATTGAAAGAAATTTATCCCTAAGAGAGCTACCACTTCACTAAAATCTGTCACAAAAAAAATTTCATTCATCAGATTCAATGAGTGAGTCATACCCCTTTGAGCTTATGCTGATGTCGCTCTGTTGGATTACCTCTTTTTCATCTGAATAAATGAGACGTTCATAGCAGAGGTCAATTTAATTTGGTGAGTTTTTGAATTTTGACTCGAATTTTTTTAACTGGCTATCTTCAACTATAGAATAAATAATCAGTGAATTATATATCCGGCTATAATGCGGATAGTAAGGCCTATTAATAAAAAATTATTTCCGTCCTGCCAATCTTTGTGCTACATGAAAGAGTCGTTGGAACCTTAGCGGTTTATGTCAATCGATAGAAGGTGTGATATAAATGAGGGTATTCAGGTGCTTTTTGATGATGTGAAACTGGATCAATTAACAGCCTGTCTGAAATTTTTGAATCCAATTTCACTTGGCTGCCACTTCTTTGTAGAAGAGGAAGCTCTTGCTTTGTGGGTCATCCCGTACTTGAATTTGCTGCTGCGGCATTTCCAGGTGTCATCCCGTACTTGAATTTGCTGCTGTGGCGTTTCCAGGCGACTCTACCGTTTTTGCCAGTCTCAAAGGCCGAGGAAAGGAAAATCCACAAGTACCTAGAAAATATGTAGGATATCTGCATATGATCCCGCCCTGGCTGCAGCAACTCTACTTGATCCGGTTTTTGGTGTAAACTCACTGACACAGGATGAGTTAACGGATGCAGTAAGTCGCATCAATGAGCTTGCTAAATTTTCCTACCAATTTTGGAAGGATGGTAATCCATTTACCGAAAGATCGAAAACTGTCTTTGTCGGGGTCTTAAACATAGAACTCTGTTGCTACATCTTCAAAAGTGGCCCATTTTTAACATCATTGTACTTTGAGACTGCAAAAGCTGTCGAATCGGCAGCTTATTGGTGTTTTTTTTTTTTTTTTTTTGCGAAGTTGGTGCTTACGGGAGTGGCTGTAAAAATCTCAACAATTTGTGTTACCCTAGCCTCCTGCGACAGACTCTGGTCAGGTTATGGACTAGTACAGACCCACCGTAGAAACCACACCAAGCATGAAACAGCGAACAAAATTCTAATGGTTCGTCAGTCACTCAATACAAAAAAAAGCATCGCTGGGCAGCTTCAAAAATGCCTAACAATCTACGTGAAACCCTTCATTTGGACTGTACCTGAAATATTGGTGATGCGGGGTGATGGCTCCCTTCTTGTTGCAGAAATGTTTTCTTTTGTAACTTAAAATATTTTATTCTTATGCTTACCAGCACAAAATTTAGAGTGTTATGGGGGGGGGGGGAGGGGTTCATCAGTGTCGTTAGCAAATTTTCCAGGAACGGGAGTTACTAGCCTGAGAAATGGGACCCTTCTTTGGAAAAGGGGGAAAACTTCCCCTAGAAGGTGAACAAATAAACTTTCTATTGGGGATAAATCCCTTTATTTAGACAGTGAAAAAATAGGTACAAAAGTCCAGATAATTCGATCACATATACAGCGACCGTCTTCAGTAGAAATACTAAAATAATAGAATTTAAACTAGCATATTTACACACAAAAAAATCAATAACTTTTCGGGTCATTCACAAAATAATGAACTTCCGGATTATTCAATAGATTATTTTCAGAGAGTAACAACACCTAACTAAAGGTGTTACGTCGAAAATACACTAAAAGGCGAGTGATCTTAATGAAAACTAGACCGTCGAATTCAGTATGCAAGATAACTCAATTTCAGAGGTTTCGATCCCATTACACAAGTGTGAAATTTTTTATTTTTCGAGAAATATGATCAAGGGTGGGTATTTTCTTCTTTTTTTCCAAGCATGATCGTATCAAAGCAATGGTCCTAAATTTTGGAAGAAGGTTCATTAGAAAAAAAATTAAACGTTCTACTGACTTTTTTAATTAGCCGGTAAGATGGAGAAAAAAAACAACATTTTCTGCCATTTTGTAGCCTAAAAGATAACTTTAGCCCAAGGTATGCCAATCATGATTGACTGTCTAGGAACCTGTTTGACGCTTGAATCAATAGAAGATTTGAATGACTCAATCATTTTGACCAAAAGCAGTGTGTTAGATCAGCTTCGGTCGAGATTGAAGGTTGATTGAAGCAAACGTCAATCGATTGACGGGAACTTTTGATCAAAATGATTGACCGTCTTGAGCCTCCTTAAAGATGCACTTAGTCCATGTAAAAAATAACCGGTTTATATAAAAAATTGTAAGGCTTCGTTATTTATTTTAGGCTTAATAAAATTATTCACAATAATGTATAATTACGTATCAGCCATTGTGGAGGACGTCCACTAGATCGTTGTGTAGGTGGAGGGAATGTGCCTAAAAAATTTGCGTTTATTCCCGAATTCCCTAATTTTCCCTGGGCCTTTAGATAAATATATAAGAAGATTCAGGGGAAGGGGGAGGTGTAGAAATTGATTTATAATCCCTCTTGATTACCAGTACCTATTCGGATTACCTATTCGGGGATGATTTGGTTCTGTTTGGCCCCCAATGGATGGGCAAAGATTTATTTTCAGATTAATTTTAGTTTATATTACTATTCTGTTATAAATTCAGTTTGTTTTAGTTTCAGTAATTTTTTTTTAATGTTTCAGTGTTTTGGCCGTTAATGACGATTGTCAAGTTTATGATTGAATATTAGTAACTTTTTTTTTAATTCTGTGTCTATATTTCGTAATAGTGGTGGTTCTAGTTGTTTTGAAAATTTTAAGATTTTGAAAACTTGTTTTGAAATTTCCAAAATTAGGAAACATATATGGCTTATAGATGTTGTCAAAATTTTGCAAAATTTATCTAATTGATGAGATAAGATAGAGAAGATATATTTCAAATATAAAACAACAGTCATTCAATAAATAAAACTTGTTTTATTTACTACATTGTTGGCCCAAATAGGGCCGTAATACAAAAAAGCAAAAATTATGAGATATCAGTTTAGAGATGAGATTGGTCTAGAATTAACGAAAAGTTTACTTAGCTTCCCATTTTCAGAGGTAATGAGAGGACTAACTTCTATGTAGTCCATGCAAAATGGACGGCTTTTATAGTCCATTAATACCAACAGCTACCATTTTAATGGTAGCTACCATTAGCTTCCCATTTTCAGAGGTAATGAGAGGACTAACTTCTATGTAGTCCATGCAAAATGGACGGCTTTTATAGTCCATTAATACCAACAGCTACACAATAGGCCTGTTTTTTTCACTCATCAATGTGCTAAGATCTTACATCTTTTGTCAGAAAACGCTTAAAAGTGAAATCTTTGAACAAAGATCTTACATCTTTGGCCGTTTTTGTGCAAACGCCTTTCATCATTCTGCTCTGATCAGTGGTCTGAGAACATTGATGAGTTGATCATCAAAGTTCTCTCATCATTATTCTATATGGCAGAACAATGGAGGCCTTTACACTTTTTGCTAAATCAGTGAGCTGTAAGATCTTAGAACAAAGATGAGTTAAAAAACGATAATCTTTGCAGAAAGATGTAAGATCTTAGATGTAAGATCTTAGTGCTAAAAAACGGGCCTAATATTGCATAGTTGTGGACCAACTACTATGTGAGGGGCTAATGAATCTTTGTGTATGTAGTGGGGGGGGGGGTGAAAATTCCCCGGACACGCTCAAATTTCGTAACTTTTCTCTAAAGATGCTTCCAGTCAGCAAGGTAGGGGAAGGAGATTACCCTCTAATTTACCTTCATTTGGAGGCTAATCACAAGAAAGGCTTCATGACCAGTAAACGAGGGGGAATGTGAAACGCACTTTTAAACGTAAAACATTTAAACACATACCATTTAGAACCTCCACTCATAAACAGAAAAAAAAGACAGAGGGATAGAAGAGAGAGAGGGAAAGGGAGATAGAAAGAGAGCGAAATTTGTCATTTAATAGAGCAAACCTACACCTGAGACCCAAAAGGCGTGTTAATTTTTCGTCTAATTTTTTTCAACAATCATTAATTTGATCAATAATAGCCTTCTTGTATGAATGTTAAAGCTAGTTTAAGATGTTAGTGTGGGAGGGGATAGGATGAGGTCTCTAGTTTCAAAGAAATGGCTTGAAAGTCTTGGGAAAGTTTGGTCACATAAATGGGGAGATGTCTGTTATATATCCTGTCTCACCCCTCCCAATTAGGCTACTTTGAAAAGTGTCTTACCTCATCTTCTTCTCTAAATGCGCCTTGTTCTCAATCTTGTTGATCTCAATCTTGTTCTAAATAATAACTAATTATTTGTATTTATTTTGAATGGTTTCCTTTTTCGCTAGAAACTTCTGGATGAAATTTCTGCTATAAGAAATCGACTGCAAGAGCCATATAATATTCTAAAAACTCAGGTGTTAACAGTGGGTCGACTTCAAGTAACATGTGATACGCTGCGTGACCTCTCTTGGTATTTAGAACTTCTCTTACAACTTGAAAACGAAACCAACTTAGTTAGGCAAGCTGAAATCTTGGCTGAAATTGGTACGTAAATTGAAACATCTAAATCGTAGATATGCGAGTATATGTATATATGTATATATGTGATATGTAGATATGTGAATATAACGCTCAAAATTTAGGACAGATGTACCAGTGTGATCTACACCAAGCCAATTCCATTCATTTATTTATTATTATAAAATCTAACTTAAATGCAATAATATACAACAGAAAACGAAAATGTAAAACAAAAAGGATAACATATACGCCATTAAAATTGCCGTTAAAAATTTGTTTTTTCTTTTTCATAAAGAAGAAAAATTCATAAAAGATTTTAAGCTGAACTGGCCAACAATCACAAAGAACAAAGAGAGAGAGAAAACTCAATGAACAAACAAACAAACGAGACTACGGGCAGTTAAAAAAAAGACAAAAAACTAAAACAAAATTTCAAGCGAAATTTCGCCTGTATAAAACGAGGCGTCTTCAGTGCAGAAGAAACAAAGACAAAAAACTAAAATCAAATAAAAACCACCACCAATATTAATAAAATACAATTGTCGCAACTGATCCACATAGGTCACTGTCACTAATAGAGTTACTTCGATGAGAACACCAAAGCAACATAAGCTTATTTTAGTTTTTTGTCTTTCTTTCTTCTACACTAAAGACGCCTCGTTTTATACAGGCGAAATATTCGCGTCGTTTGGGTTTTTTGGCTTTTCTCTACTGGCCATAGTCTCGTTTATTTGTTTCTTCATTTAGTTTTTCTCTCTTTGTTCTTTAAAAGAATTCATCAAAACAATTCACAGAAATATATGGGGCGGGGGAGAGGGGGATCTTTGAATGCATTTTCCAAAATCTAGAGGGGGATTGAGAATCAAATAAAAAAAAGAATGCAACATTTTAACTCGTGCATTTGTTCCCAAGCATATGCTAACATACATATTTTCTTGCCTCCCCCTAGATTTTAGAAAATGTTTTTCTGGGGTATTCTCATAGAAAAATGCCTTTTCGCCCCTTTCCTCCCTATATTTCGTGAATAGGCGCTGCTGACACCAATTTGAAAACAAAAAACATTTTTATTCTTTAGGGTACAAAAGCAGAATATCTCACTTTACAACCCAAATCTTCTACCCAAATATATTTTAACTTACGAAAATATAGTAATTGTGAACCAAAACGTTTTTTGCACTAATTCGCAAAGAGGAAAGAATTTAATTGATTTTGCGTACGGAAAAGCACAATTGAGATGCTTCAGTGTATAATTGGACCTCCTGTAGATATATCACCTTTTATATTTTTTATTGTTGTTTTTCTCAGATGAAGGGAAATGTTTTATAAAAGTTAAAGGACAAAGAAAAAGGAAAAGGGTTCTTGAGGAATCAAAAACTAAATATAACTCTTTACATGTAATTGGCCCACTCGTAGATACATAACCTTTTTGCTTTTTTTTTGTAAAGCAGTTTGTTGCAAATTGAATGTTCATTGCTGTAAAACGTACTTTCAAACTTCAAGCCGAAATTCAGAAAATTGCATAATTTTGTTTTTAATTTGTTTTAATTGTATTTTTGCTCACTAACTCAGACATGTTGTGTGTGATATTTAAGATATATGGGAAACATGTATATGTTTAGAGACATACGAAACAAACCAAACATAATATGTTATTACTGTGCCGTTTAAAAGTTTTACATAAATTAAGACAGTAGATGGGGTTTTGAATATTGCATTAAAAGCAGTTTTTTTAATGCATGGAAAAAGCGACGATATTTTAAGATCAACCAGAGAACACATTAGGGAAGGGGGAATACCACTTGCTTCAGCACTCCTGACAAGCGGAATTAAATATAGTACACTAGTTACTTGAAACTTAATCATGACACTGTTTTTTCTTCTTTTTTTTCCTTAATTTTTCAGTCTGGTACATTAAGCAAAGGGCTAATTATATATTATTAAGGGGGTAGAAAGGGAAGTACCCCCATCTGCAATTTTTTAAGTTTTTGTTGTTTTAAGTCTTAGTCCCTCTTCACTTGTATCTAAAAAACTTCTTTTCCTCCTTTTTTTTTTATAAAAATTCAAAAAAAGTATTGTAATTTTGAAGAACAGTTAGGACTGCCAAACTGCTTGTTGGGTTGGGGCTTCTAAAGTCTGACGACTAAGACCTACTCTGATGCTCAGGTTTGTCAAAGCATCCTAAAGGGCTGTTGAAACAGATATTTAGGGGGGCTGGAGTAATTCCCTATTCCCTATGTTTCTTGTTCCCATGTATAGTTGTAAATTGTTTTACAACTGTATCAAGTATCTCTTATGTTAACCTAATGTAAAAACATCGCCAGGAATTCCTAATTCTTCCCAGACTCTTTCCCAATTCTTATTACCATCGATTTGAGACGACTATCCCTGAAAAAAAACTACCCCTGACTATCCCTTGCCACCCCCAAACGACGCCCCAGGCAAGAGTCACTCTTTACTTACAGTCTGTTACCACAAATTATTTAATTTCAGCAATGTGAAGCATATTTGAGCTAATCTTTAAATTACAAAAGTAATCAAATGATAAATATTTTTATCCTATATACAATCTATATACAGGATAGTACATTTTCCCCAGACTCTTTCCCAATTCTTATTACCATCGGTTCGAGACGACCATCCATGAAGAGGGGTCCTTATCTGGATAGTCAAAAGGCATGGGATGTATAATATTCTTTTCTCCACATTATTTGGGGGGCAACTGACCCCCCCCCCCTTGCCACCCCCAAACGACGCCCCTGGCAAGAGTCACTCTTTACTTACAGTCTGTTACCACTAATTGTTTAATTTCAGCCATGTGAAGCATATTTGAGCTAATCTTTAAATTACAAAAGTAATCAAATGATAAATATTTTTATCCCATATACATTCTGTATACAGGATAGTACATTCTTCCCAGACTCTTTCCCAATTCTTATTTCCATCGGTTCGAGACGTCCATCCCTGAAAAAAAAAACGAAAAAAGCAAGAGTGATTGCGTAAGAAGGAAAATACAAAACATTCATTATTAGAGAGGAGGTATTGAAAAGTCAAAATGTTGAGAATTTGGGAGACGAAAAAAAGGAGTAAATAACAACGGTAAGTAATAAAAAATAAGAGTAATAACAAGAGTAATAAAAAGTAATAATATAAGAGTAAAAAACAAGAGTAAGAGTGATTGTATAAGAAGAAAAATACAAAAATTTTCGTTATTAGAGAGAAGTCGCTGAAAAGTCAGAGTATTGAGAATTTGAGACGAAAAAAAAAGAGTAAACATAAGAATGCATAATGAAACACATAATATTTTTTTTTGTTTTTTATCCCTAGAGATAAGAGATAGTAATTTTTTGAGTAGATGGAAGGAGGTCGGTTACTAGAGAGCATCCATTTTTTCAAGAGCATTTCGCTTAGTTTGGCATTTGAGTTTTTAGTACTAGTAGGTTCGGTATTGTTTATTTTTGTTCTCGTCGGTGTACAATTGTTTCATGATTTTTATTTTCTTTCTTTATCTTTTATATCCTTCCCTTGATTTTTTCTCTCGAATTTTTTATTTTGATTTTTTTTTTAATTTACTGATTGATTTTTTATTTCCTTCTCTTAATTCCAAGAAGCTTAATTTTGAAACGAAACTGTGCATCCAAATTATTGTAAAAGTTCTGTTTGACTGTCCTATAGAGCCGCGTTTTCAGGCTCAGCGGGTTCGAACACGGGTTGTTCTCGTCTAGTTTCAAGTTTTTCGTCTAGTTTCAACGGGTTCGAAGTTTCAAGCCCGTGTTTGATGCACTGATGCACAACGCTTGATGCACTAGACGAGAACAACCAGTTTTCGAACCCGGGTTGTTCTCGTCTATTGCATCAATCGTTGTGCATCAGTGCATCAAACACGGGGTTGAAACTTCGAACCCGCTGAAACTTGACGAAACTAGAAGAAAAACTAAAAACTTGAAACTAGACGAGAACAACCCGTGTTCGAACCCGCTGAGCCATGAACAACCCGTCTTCGAACGTGGGTTGTTCTCGTCTAGTGCATCAAGCGTTGTGTATCAGTGCATCTAGTGCATCAAACACGGGGTTGAAACTTCGAACCCGCTGAAACTAGACGAAAAACTAGAAACTTGAAACTAGAAGAGAATAAACCGTGTTCGAACCCGCTGAGCCCGAAAACGCGACTTAGAACTCGTGGAAGCTATAATTTCCTGAACCTGTTCTTGTGCTGTGGGATTATAACAAAATATTCCAATAATGACTATTAATTATAAAAGAATATAAAAATATTGCTTCGACTAGAAGTGTAACGTTATAATTTTACTTAAAACCCTTTTGCAAGGCCGTATCCAGGGGGGGGGTGCCCGGTTTGACCCCCCCCCCCCCCAAATTTGTGACTGAGTCGAAAATTAGTCTAAAAAGTACGTGTAAAGACAAAACCACGGGATGTTAGACAAAGTCCACGGGAAAAAATCCGGTAACCCCCCCCCTCCCCCCGAACAAAAATCCTGGATCCGCTCTTGCCCTTTTGTTTCCTTTAATGATTTTTATTTCCTTCCCCTATCTCTTATATCCTTCCCTTGATTTTTTTCCTTCTTAAATTTTTTGATTTTCTTTTATTTCCTACTTGATTTTTTATCTCTTTCGCTTAATTCCAAGAAATGTGATTTTGAAACCAAAATATACATCCAAATTGTAGTAAAACTTTGATTTGATTAGATTGTGGAACTGGTGGAAGGTATACTTTCTCGAACCTTTTTTTGTGCTCTGGGAGTGTAACGACATATTTAAGTAGCGAATATCAATTATAAAAGAATATAAAATTGTTCCTTTGGCTAGGAATTTAAAGGTATAATTTTACTTAAAACCCTTTTATCTCCTTTAAATGTTATTTATTCCCTTCCCTTGTTTTTATTCCTTCTTGATTTTTTTCATTTTCGATTTTCTTTTTATTTCCTGCTTGATTTTTTATTTCCTTTCCTTAATTCCAAGAAATTTAATTTCAAAACCAACATTTTTCATTCAAATTGTAGTAAAAATTTGTTTGACTACCTTATGGAACTCGTGGAAGGTATACTTTCGTGAATCTTTTTTTGGGCTCTGGGAGTATTACGACATTATCAAATGAATAATTATAAAAGAATATGAAAATATTATGTTGACTAGAAATTTGAATTTATAATACTACTCAAAACTTTTTTCCTTGTTGTGTATTTGGTTTTACGATTTTCTATGGAAATGAATCATGGTTAACATGTATTTTTTAGACGCGTTAAAGTATTATTATAGGTAGCGTTGTCTGCAACTCTTCAGATCAATTTTGCAAGTTAATTAAAACTATTGTGGAAGCCTTTCAATGCTTGTCGGTCATCCAAAGTATGTTTCATTTTATAAGTAATTGCGCCGCTTTCATCGATTGCTCGCGTAATTAGAATCAGCAGAAAATATAGCGAATTTTAATATGCTCCTGCAATTTATTATAATTTATTATATGTTATAATAGTCGTTGGGGTCGCGTATGGGGGAGGGAGGTGAGGGTCCCATCTCGAATGTTTTCAGCCTGTCGTAAAAAAAAATTGCGTCGGTAAAATAGAAGCGCCACTTTTTACTGGCTCCAAAAAATTTTGATTAGGGTATTTTTTTGTGTCATTTTAACTAGGGTAATTTTTTAATTATGGTAATTTTCTTATTTGCAATATCAAGTAATTTTATGATATACAATTTTTATGAACCATGTTTTGGGTCGCTTTCGTTTTAATCACGTAATACCCGAATTTGAAAACAATCTATAGCTTAATTTTGCCTCACTAAGAGGAGCAGAGGGGTGCTGCAATTTTTACGGTAAGAAGACTATATTTAGGATAAGTTTTGAATGGCAAATTCAATTATACCTCATTTTTCTTAATTCTATTGATTTTATCTCAGGATTAGCCTTAATACATGGTTAATAATTGCTCAAGTATTAGGCGTGGTGGAGGTAGACCTAGGTATTTAAACAAATCTGTAATGCATTATTGCATTACAGATTTATAATCTGTAATGCATTAATTATATCTATAATTAATGCATAATCAATGCATAATCTGTAATTAATTAATTACTAGAACATAACTGAACAGCTTATACTCAATTAATCAGTGCTGATTCAGGTTCAAGAACAAATACCTCAGATATTGTTTGTTTAGTTTTTAAATTGACAAAAAAAAGTGATGCAATTAAAAGGGATCAATCACTTACATAACGAAATACCAAATACAATCTATAAAGAAGAACTTCATCAGCAACTCAGTTCATGCAAGAAAATTGACAACAGATGACAAAGATAAACAACAATACACAATAACAATACACAAAACAATAACAATAACAACAATACACAATAACAATACACAAAACAATAACAAAAACAACAATACACAAAACAATAACAAAAACAACAATACACAATAACAATACACAAAACAATAACAATAACAAAAACAACAATACACACTAAAAATTCTGGTCTTGGAGTACCCACAGAACAAAGTGACGAGAAGTTTATTTGGGATTTCTTGCCCAAAGAATGTGCCATACAACAGGTAAGCTTTATTCACCAATATCAGCAAAATCAGTCGGTAAAAGTGGCCTACTAGTCGGTAAATTCCATTCGCCCCGCCCCTCCCCCAAGCATTTTGACTATTGACGCATCTTATAATAGCAGATATATTTTTAGTATATTTTAGTTGATTTATTATAGTTTATTTGTTATTGTGATGATTCTATTCATTATTGATAATTATATTTTCGGATAAATTGTAATTTTTCAAATGTTTTGGCAATTTATCAAATTAAATATCTTGATTATGTTCACCATTTAATTATATATTAAGAGTATTTCAGCATATAGACAATTTCATAAGTATTATAAAAAAACAACTTTAAGGTGGCACGATAAGCAACAAAAATCACTGACAGAGTGAAAATCTTCTTAATTGTGCATATACAGTTTCTTAGGCAAAGGGTGCATTCCCGGTTGTAACCTTAGTAGCTTTACACTAACTACAAAAGTATTTTAAGTTGACATCCACCAGGAAGGCGGTGAAGTAATTAAGGGTTTATTGGGCCTGTAAGAACATAAGCTTAAATAGTATCCATCTCTCTTTCTCTTTAATAATATTTTCAACATGTTTTAGTCTGATGCTAATATTGATGATAGTAATGATGCAGATTTTCTTCGCTAAAGATTTAGTACAAAAACAAATTCAAAGCTATTTTTATGTCGTTTCAGCTATTACGGCAATGTTAGCTGGAACAAACAAGTGATGTTTTAGCAACTTTTAGTTTCTATTTGTCGAACCTGGAATGCAATCAAACATATGGGCAAAGGAGCTGGGTTTTTGAAAAATTGTGGTATATTTATATATACATATATGATTTAGATTTAGCTCTGGTTTAGCTGTGGCTAGGAAATACATATTCGATGGTGTACTTATAATTGATTAAATGGATATTCGATGGTGTTTTGTTAATTAAAACATGTACTTCCCAAACCTAACATCATTGGCATGCCTCACCCGGTTTGACACCCGAAATTCCATTGTACACAGTCTGTACTGTATGTATGTCCGATCAAAAACCGAATATGCTTGTCCTGTTTTACCCGCAGGTCTAACTGTCCAAATTGAAAACCTTGAAAATATCCAGAAGTAGGCGTGAATATATTGTAGGCGTCAGATAGCCAGCAGCTATCTGAAAGGCGCTACGATCTTGCAATGCGTTTTGGGGTAAAATTTGCCTAAACTCTGACGCCCATCGTAAAATTTTACTGGATTTCCAAGAACCACAAAACAAATGGAACTTGGGAACTTGGGAGCTTGGTTGGGGAAAAAACTCGCAGATGAGCCCTTACTTTGTCATGCCAATTCCTTTGCCCTCCAAATCGAAAGACAACAAAACGGTAACTATCATCCTCTGTTCCGCTCTTTGTGAACCACTACAATGATGACGTAATACCTTAAATGATGACGTAATACCGTAAAATTTTTGACGTAATACCTTAAATTAGTATATTTTTTTTTTCATAAGACAACGCCCCCTTTCTATGACGAACAAATGAAAGTTCAAATGGCTATAAGTCCTTTTACAAAAAAAATCCGGATATTGCTACCACATACACCAGTGGTCATCATCAGCAGATAAACTAAAGTATTGCAATTAAAACAAACCTCTTTATACAGGAAAAAACTATTACTTTCCGGTCACAAATTACTTCCGGTTCATTCACTAGACCTGTCTGGGAGAATTCATTAACAGGGTTCATTCTAAGTTTTGAGTTGTAAATTTTCTTCTTTAATATTGCCTAAATACGTATAAGTTGAATTTCTAATTAAGGTGGCAGAAACTTCTTCTTCCAATTGCCAAATTTAAGATTTTATTCGTTCGTAATACTGTGTAATGTTTTGATAATTCACTTTTATATTTATTCGGTGTTATATTTTCCTATCGCATGACTTCCGCTGCTAACTGTGTGCTGTTATGGCAATAAAGAGTATTTAATTATTATTTATAAAGCTTAGCTTTAATATTATTTAGAAGTCTATTTAGTTATCTTACTGTGAAAATATTTTAGTTTAAAAATTCTATAAAGTTTATTGTTTTAGACAGTGTTTGCTCAAAGAAGACTTTAGATGATTTAAATGCTTACACAGATACTTGTCAAACTGTTGCTGCTTGGCACACTAAAACAGAACAAGAGGCAATTCAACGCCTAGAAGCAGCGTTGAAAGATGGCGCTGTTAACAAGGTAACAAAACATCAAAGTATTTTAAGACCAAGAGTGATTAATTAAGTAGAATTCATTAAAAACTAATTAGCAAATTCGTTTAGAATTGTCAGAAAATTTGTAAGGATGAAATTGAAAGAATTATTTATCAAAAAAGATTGTATAATATATAGTGGTACTTGCATGATGTAGGCCCTACCTAATGTTCTTCTAATATGTTTCTCTGACGCTCAATCCTAATGATATACCAAAGTAAGATAAAATATGATACTTTAGAAACAAATTTGAGCTATGTATTTGCACATTAGGGGGGGGGGGTAAACTATAGCGGGTCCGCATGCCTAATGTGTTAGGTACAATTATTATGCATATTATGTAGTAAGAATTGTTTTCCAGCTTCACACTGTCAAGATACTTTACCCCCACCCACCTTCCTAATGTGCAAATATATAGCCCAAATTTTATATTTTCCATCTATTCTGTCACTTCTCTTTCTCTTGTCGCATGCTAAGATGAAAGAAACTAACAAAAAAAAGGTTCTATAATGTGTCAATGAATGAACAACTTCAGCGGTAGGTCGTTTATCATACAAGTGCCTATATAGCTGTACAGGGATTCAAGGGACATATGTAAATATATGTCCCTACAGCTTTAAAATTGCTTCTACAGCTTTAAAATCAATTGTCCTATTCCAACATATATTATCTAGTACAAACCTTAGACGTTAAAATTGCATTATGGCCAAACCGCACAGTCTGCAAAATTTTCCATTTATGCTATTTTATTTCCCCCCCCTATGTTTTATAATTACAGCCACAGAAAGATTAAACAACTTTTCTGTTAGTTAAGTTTTGACATTTTAAGCAACACGAGGAGTTGAGTGAAACAGAACAATTGATGCTGCCATGTGAATTTTGGTTGCTATTTGAACTTGCAGGAAATTTTTCTTATCGTCTGACAGAGTTTATCGAAAAAAAGGCTTCTTTCATTGCCCATGCACAAGAAACCCATCTCTGAGGTTAATTCCAGCTGCCGAAGTGAAATCGGATTTCTATCACAACCTAGCTTAAACAGTCTATCGTTGAACCGTTTCCCACCGATATTCGAAACTTAAGTTGATTATTGGTATGGATTTACTTCGAGATACTATTTTTTTTCACGAGTTACACATTGTAAGTTTCATGAGTCATGAATAAAAAAAAATCCCTTTACACCTAATTTGGACCAATGTAGCCATTTTTATTATTTCTCTTTTTTATTATTTTGCTGTTTGATCCTAAAACAATTTAATTACTTTTTAGCATTTTAGTTCTTAACTAAGGATTATACTATCACTCAAGTCTCATACTTTTATAGTTGAAGAAGTTTTAACGTTGGCTTAAGTTATAGCAGCCCTAAATATCCTCTTCGAAAGTTGTCCCAACTTGGTAATATATAATGCAGAAGTGCACATAAAGCTGTTATGAAATTATTATCCCTACCTTTCAACTGCTTCTACCTCCACCTGTAGAGGTAACTGTATCTAAGCTTATAGGACTTATAGGGCTAGGAGAGTCCGTGAGTTAAATCGACTAGAAAATGCAAAAAAGATCGTCATATTTTTAATCTTTGAGTAAATTTGTTTAAGATCATAGGAAACATCTTTGACCAGGCTTTTTTCGCTGAAGAGGCCTGGTTCAAAACCTGATTGGTTCTTTTGTATGAAATTTTAAGCCAATGAAAAGAATGATAAGCTTTATATGATGGACAAGGTCTAATTCCATTGGTCTGGCTACTTAGTATTTTTTGTGTTGCTGCTTGTTGTTGTATTTTTTTTTCGTGTATCAAGTTCTCAAGAGGAGGGTAAAAAATGCTTTTACTTTTTTTGACTTGAATATGAATAAGATTAAAAAATAAAATTAAAAAAAAACTCAAAGTGAGCGTTAGTATAAGAAAAAACCTCATGACTTACCATAACTTAAGTGTTAAAACTAGAATCTTTTATTCGAGTATTTTTTTATAACTCCCGTTCTTTCTTTTTTTATATTCATTTGTATTCGTCTGACTTTACTGATTTCTGAGTATGAATTTGTCATTTGCGAAATTACTGTCTTTTGACAGTAATTGCCTTCGCAAATAATTCTTCATATTATCTCTTCATATTGACACAGCACGTACAAATATTTTTTCGGACTTTTTAGTGGATTGAATCGTTTGATAAGGTTGAAAAACTGGACATAAGACTTAAAAATAAATTTAACAAGTGTCACATGGCGCTACGTTCGTGCAGAAGTGGTTCCATGCACAATAGCCGTTTTCCCATCGGACTCTATACAGTTTCTGTTTTAAGCTCATGTATGATGAAAGTTGAGTGGCTGTGTTGGAATAATTCAACTGAGCTGTTGAAAAATGTATCTGTTAAAAAAGTCTTTCTACCCAATTTCTTGTTTTAGAAGCAGTATATGTTTTTACAGATAAAATCAGGCAATTTGTTGTGAACGGTAAAAAGTGCGTGCGCGGTAATTCCATGCATGTACAATTCATTAAGTTTAATGTCACCCGTCAAAAGTTACGAGCCTGGGGAAATTTTTTATTTTTTGAAAAATCACGGATGTGTGTTTATTTGTTTTCTTCCTCAGAGGCGATCGTATTGAACCAGTGGTCTTAGAAGATAAGTAGACTGCTTGTTCAAATGTAAATTACAAGTTCTAGTTCCTCTTTTAAGTGACCAAAAAGATCGGGGAGTAATTGAACCCCCCCCCCCGGGCCCCATTTTTCCCTAGTGGCATCTGATCGAAATTTTTGAGATAGCCATTTGGCTCAGCAAAGTTGAAAGGTCCAGTATTATGCTTCTGAGAATGACATGACCCCCACAGTCCCCGAGGAAAGAGCTGTAAGCTATGCAATTCGCCCATTGTTTGCATATACTACTTGTTATCGGGAAACATACGAAAATTTTTTGGGCGCGGTGTTTCCTGATTTTGAAAGTTTCTTTTTTTTGGACTTCATGAAAATTTCTGTTTATGGACTACAATATAAATTTCAGATACATTTCTGAAAGTGCGACTGAAATTAAAATAAAACATTTTGCCTCCCATCTTAGGTCGTTATACTTGAAAGTCATAATTTTCTAAGACTTTTTGTTTGGCTGTTTCAAAATTATAAAGCTTTTATGGTAGCATCACACTGTCGTCTGTGTTGATATGTTAAACCATCAAAATAAGTTAGCATAAGTTAAGTATTACTGCATATGGAGGTATGTTTATTCAAATTTGAATTCCTGACTTTTCTAATTTACTAAGATATATGGTTGTGTAATTTTCCACATAACGAATTCGTACAATTAGATTTTATTTCCAATGTCCTTGGTTGTTTCCACTGAAAGAATTCGGACAATTAGATTTTATTCTCACTATCCCTGGTTGTTTCCAATTCAAAAATTCGTACAATTAGATTTTATTTCTACTGCCCTTGGTTGTTTCCACTGAAAGAATTCGGACAATTAGATTTTATTTTCACTGTTCCTGTTTTTTTCCACTGAAAGAATTCGGACAATTAGATTTTATTTCCACCGTCCCTGGTTGTTTCCACTTCACAAATTCGTCCAATTAGATTTTATTTCCAATATCCTTGGTTGTTTTCACTTAACGAATTCGAACAGTTATATTTTATTTCCACTGTCCTTGGTTGTTTTCACTTAACGAATTCGAATAATTATATTTTTTTTCCACTTTTCTTGTGTTTTTTTTTTCACATAGCAAATTCGGACAATTAGATTTTATTTCCACTGTCCCTGGTTGTTTCCACTTCAAAAATTTTTTATAATTAGATTTTATTTTTACTGCCCTTGGTTGTTTCCACTGAAAGAATTTGGACAATTAGATTTTATTTTCACTGTCCCTGGTTGTTTCCACTTAACAAATTCGTCCAATTAGATTTTATTTCCACTGCCCTTGGTTGTTTTCACTTAACGAATTCGTACAATTAGATTTTATTTCTACTGTTCTTGGTTGTTTTCACTTAACGAATTCGAACAATTAAATTTTATTTCCACTGTCCTTGGTTGTTTGCACTGAAAGAATTCGGACAATTAGATTTTATTTTCACTGTCCCTGGTTGTTTCCACTTAAAATTTTTTTTATAATTAGATTTTATTTTTACTGCCCTTGGTTGTTTCCCCTGAAAGAATTTGGACAATTAGATTTTATTTTCATTGTCCCTGGTTGTTTCCACTGATTAAATTCGTCCAATTAGATTTTATTTCCACAGTCTTTGGTTGTTTTCACTTAAAGAATTCGAACAATTCGACTTTCTTTCCACTGTCCTTGGTTGTTTTCACTTAACGAATTCGAATAATTAGATTTTATTACCACTATCCTTGGTTGTTTTCATTTAACGAATTCGAACAATTAGAGTTTATTTCCACTGTCCTTGGCTGTTTCCACAGAAAGAATTTGGACAATTAGATTTTATATTCACTGTCCCTGGTTGTTTCCACTTCAAAATTTTTTTATAATTAGATTTTATTTCTACTGCCCTTGGTTGTTTCCACTGAAAGAATTTAGATTTTATTTTCATTGTCCCTGGTTGTTTCCACTTATCAAATTCGTCCAATTAGATTTTATTTCCACAGTCCTTGGTTGTTTTCACTTAACGAATTCGAACAATTCGGCTTTCTTTCCACTGTCCTTGGTTGTTTTCACTTAACGAATTCGGACAGTTAGAATTTATTTCCGATGTTCCTGGTTGTTTTCATTAAAAGAATTCTTACAATTAGATTTTATTTGTACTGCCCTACATCATTTCCACTAAAAAAAATTCGGACAATTAGATTTTATTTTCACTGTCCCTGGTTGTGTCCACTTAACAAATTCGTATAATTAGATTTTATTTGTACTGCCCTGGGTTGTTTCCGTGTTTTCACTTAACGAATTCGCACAATTAAACTTTATTTTCACTGTCCTTGGTTGTTTCCACTGAAAGGATTCGGACAATTAGATTTTATTTTCACTGTTCCTGGTTGCTTTCGCTTAACGAATTCGAACAATTAGATTTTATATCTACTGTCCTTGGTTGTTTTACTTAACGAATTCGAACAATTAGATTTTATTTGTACTGTCCTTGGTTGTTTCCACTTAGCGAATTCGGACAATTAGATTTTATTTTCACTGTCCCTGATTGTTTCCACTTAACAAATTCGTATCATTAGATTATATTTGTACTGATTTTGGTTATTTCCACTGAAAGGATTCGTCCAATTAGATTTCATTTCCACCGTCCTTGGTTGTTTTAACTTAACGAATTCGAACAATTAGATTTTATTTCCACTGTCCTTGGTTGTTTTTACTTAACGAATTCGAACAATTAGATTTTATTTCCACTATCCTTGGTTGTTTTCACTTAACGAATTCGAACAATTAGATTTTATTTCCACTGTCCTTGGTTGTTTTCACTTAACGAATTTGAACAATTTGATTTTATCTGTACTGTCCTTGGTTGTTTCCACTTAGTGAATTCGGACAATTAGATTTTATTTCCACTGCCCTTGGTTGTTTCAACTGAAAGAATTTGGACAATTAGATTTTATTTTCACTGTCCGTGGTTGTTTCCACCTAACAAATTCGTACAATTAGATTTTATTTGTACTGCCCTGGGTTGTTTCCACTTCACAAATTCGTACAATTAGATTTTATTTCCACTGTCCTTGGTTGTTTTCATTTAACGAATTCGAACAATTAGATTTTATTTCCACTTTCCTTGGTTGTTTCCACTTAACGAATTCGAACAATTAGATTTTATTTGTACTATCCTTGGTTGTATCCACTTAGCGAATTCGGACAATTAGATTTTATTTTCACTATCCCTGGTTGTTTCCACTGAACGATTTTGGACAGTTAGATTTCATTTTAATTGTTCTTGTTACTTTGACCACTATCAACAGTTCTGGATATAGTATTATCCCGATAGTTTTTCTTTTCCAATTTTAGACCATCGACTTTCTTTTTTTTTAATTCATTTTGGCTCCCATTATAAATTCTCGGGAGTTCTGCAACCTCATAAAGATCCATTTTATAAAGATGTATTTTAAGAAAACAGAACAAAAACGGTGTTACCATTAAAATAAATCCATGCACAGAATCTGCTCTATTATGGATTTTAGTGTGCATGCTTAGCCTAATTTTTCTTCTTTATTCTTATCCAAAACTTTCTATGGTAAATGACGGATGCCCTTCCAGATACCTCAATTTTTACAATTTCTTTCATAATTCCCTTTTTACAATTACCCCCTTGCTATGTTTTTTTTTTTTTAATTTGCTTCCCCCTCCTTCAAAAAACAATAAGCAAAACAATAATGAGTCATCTGAAATAAATCGCCCCTTGAAATATATTTATACTGCCTAATTTATGCTTTTAATTTGGCCACCCTAATCAGGCCTCCTGTCAGTGGTGAAATTTATACATTGTTAGACGCTGGTATGAATTGAGGAGGAGAGGGTGAGGATTAAGAGTAGTTTCTCTTTTTTGGGTCAAAATCTTTCAAGGGGAGGGATTGTTTGAGCAGTTTTCTTTCCTTGAGGTTTTAGATTTCTCTTATTTTATTTTTATCGTTTTATCGTTTTTCTGTCTGGAACTAAGATTAGACACTTATTACTATGCTAATTTTGCCAGCTACTTAATTTCAAGTAATTACTCTTATTATTATATTAAAAAATGCCAAATGTCGCGAAACCCTATATGATGCTGAGGGTTTTTCGACACTACCGCCAGTTTCCACTCTTGTAAGTTACCCATACCCTTTGCTTTAGCCCTCTATAGCTAAAGTACGGCTTTTAAAACTAACCTAGCAAGCCTGCGTCTTGATGGCCTCCATCGAAATACCTAAGAGCATTTTGTAAAATTATGTGGCAGTTTGAGACTGAAACTTGGAAACCAGGTACGTCAACTGTGGGAGGGTGAGGGTTTATTTGCTCCCCCGTCTGTTTTTCCTCCCCCTCCCTAGATTTTGATGAATACCTTTTTTAAATATTTTCTCTGATATAATCGACAAAACAACAAAATTTCTCTCTTACATTTAGATAAAAAATTTCTCTCCTACATTTAGCCCCCTCCCCTTCATTTTTTTTGGATTGACGCTCCTGTGTTACCAATATTTATAGGATTTCTAAATTGATTGGCGATTTTAGAATTTTGCCTCATGTCAGTTTGATCTCATTAAGACCAACAATTTTGTTTTAAGATAGAAAACGGTGGAAAGTAATACTTTACTTCCGTCCGATCTGCTACTCTACTTGAAAAAGCAAAAACTGCAAATTTCCGTTTGAACAAGCTTTCCTATCTTTCTAATCCTATCGGTTAAAAACCGATTTTTAAGGCCTGTCCATGGTCATAGGGCAAATAAACACTATCAGGTAACATGAAAAAAAGTGAAATTTTTATTATCCGAGAGAAGGCGTTGAATTATTGAACACCGTGGTCACCTATACATAGAATTCACTGGTTTGACTTCGATAGACATCAATTAATTATGTTGGCGTTTTCTCGCCTACACCCTTTGTCACTCCCTCGCCCTTTGTCGAAAAAGTGAACTTTCACATGCAGATTAGTTTTAGAGATAATTCCTATCTTGGTGAAAGCTATATATTTGGAATCAACCTAAAATTAGGATCTATAAAAGAGAAAAAGATTTTTAATAACCAAACAAAGTGACAACACGCAAGCCATCCTAAGAAATAAAATTTGGCTCAGGGGTTAGAAAAAATATACTAATAAATATGATAAAAAAAGTTTAGCTGATCCTTATCACATCCCTTAATCGGTGCCATAAAATGTACATTTTAACAAACTCATCAAATGTTATATGATACACCGTTAGCTGCTAATACGTCTTTGCTAATGCCTCGAAGCAGGTATGGAAACAGTTCCAAAGTAGCTGAATTTGACAGAATTCCAAAAGCTGCTGAGACTTTAGCTGCACAACTTGTGTTTTGACAGCTTTTCTTTGGGCAAAAAGTATTTTTGTATATAAAAATGGTACTTTCAGACAAAATCTGTCAACAAATTGGAAAACTGCCAAGTAGCATTGCTACTATGCTACCCCACTTTTTGCGCGGCGGTCTCGAAGAAGAAACTAAAAATCATAGTTTCTAGTTAATGTTTGTTTAATAAAATTCATAATGAAGAAAAATTCCCAATATTTTTTATATTTTGCCTTTGATGGCCCGAACCTTTGATTACCCTCTGAAGCGCAGAAAACCTCGCCCGGGCTGAAATAACCAACGTGGTTTCGAATGTTATGCAATATGAGCAATTCAAATTTAATATGTTTCAATATGTTTCTGCAATATGTTCTGCAATATGTTTCCTCCTCTTCTCTCAATTCTTGACTTTGGATTACTGTAGAACGTGGGTTGATATTTACTCGTGTGCAGCTTGATATTCTTTCTATTCTAGGGCGTAGAGTCTCTGCAAGTCTTTGATTCGCTGGGTCTTCTAAACTCGTCTGTATATGGTTTTCTTGATAGAACCAATAAATTAGTGCAAAACCGGATTAAACGTGCAACGAGTGGTGAGCGTTTATCTTCCGTACTTGCAGAGGATAGGACAAAAGGTATAATTTTTACGTTTTAGTATATTTTTTTATGCATTGCTTTTTAATTTTATAATTATAATTTATAACATATTGGAGATTTTTTTGCAAATACTAGCTGTGTGATTAGTGGAATATTTTTTTATTGTTAATTCAATCCATTTTGAGAGGCATATGAGGGAGCAGGCCCCCCCCTAGACCGGTAAACTGTACAGTGTATTTCTACCTATTATTTACTGCTAAAGTCCCAGCAATTCTCATGGGAAGCTAGGGGCTGTTCTTTTCAAAATACCGTACGCTAGTGGTAGATGCAATGCTCTGTTTGGTGTAGTTCTTGATAGTTGGATAATACGCAGCCTGTCAAAGCCATTAATCCCCCTTTAAGGGTCTTCCCCTGATTGACATTCTTCAGTGGTCCCTCTGAATGATATTTTAGGTAGAGGAACAGGTTCTCTTGACACACCTGAACCGGATCAGTTGCTGCCGGATCACTTTGGTTAGAATTATCTTTGTCAGAATTAATGTCCCCAGAGTGATAATCATCAGCTGTTAGGAGACTGCCGAAGCAGAGAACAATATGGACTTTTTCTATTTGCTCACCGTCGATTACTATAGAGGAGGCTTTAGTTGTTCTGGCATCATGTAACTACGATTTTGTTTTTATTGAATTAATCGGCCTATCAAACAGATTTGTCGCTTGACACATTCAACCTGCCTGTTTTGGAGGTTTTGGGCGGTCATAGCTATCCGATCGATATCATCAGCATATGCCAGTTTGTTGATTAGTCTCACCTGTTTTTGCCCCATGCTTGGCGAGTATCAGATAAAGGATGGTATGCAGGAATAGGTTGAAAAGGTCGGGGAAAGGTTTACATCCTCGAAGACATTGGAAGTTGTCGAGAATACATCAGAAAGATCGTAATGTCTTAGAAAACGCAACAAACCTTCCCTCCGTATAAGGTCAAAAGCCTGTCACAAATCAACGAAGTGGTGATAATGCTCTCTATTGAACTTGATTGTTTATTCCAGCAGTTGGTACATGGTAAAGATTTGGTCGATAGTTGATTATTTTAGTCAAAAGCCGGCGTGATATTCCCCACAGGAGAGGTGGTGCCTGGGATTCTGTGAAGGAGGATCTAACTCAGGGCTCTAATATAGTGGCATGTCAGGCTGCTAGGTCGGCCAGTTTTCACATTCTTTCTTCAAGATTTTTTTTGGCTGATTGGGACTATTGCTGCCTTACATCATATTAGTAGGACATATCTAAAGGACCAATTGGCTAATATAACACTAGGGTTTAGCTCAACGACATCTTGTGAGTCCATATTTATTAGCTCTGTAGTGAAACCTTCTGATACCGGGGTTTAGCTTGCTTCTTGGATTTTAAGGCCAATTTGGTCTTGAATCGCCGTGGTGATGGTGGGGTGACAATGTCTTTGAGGAAGAGGCTTATGATGCTTAGATCCATCGCTACTCATGGCAATTGAAAATAATTTTATTGATGACTGCAAGGAATAAAAGGGCAGGTAGTTTCGTTCATAGGGGACAGCCACAAGTAAGTTCGGTCCACTCAGAGCGGATATCATCGGCAAAAACGGATATACTGATTGCCGTTGCCCTCGCAGAAAATCTCTCACTAATAGCATCAAGTTTTTTCTAGCTCCCATCTCTTTTACATTTGTCAGTGCAATGAGGTGCTCTATAAGGTCGAATGCTTTCCTGTAGTCTGCCAGATAAATCGATAGTAAATCGATAACACTGTTTGGGCTGTCCAGCCACTCAACTATCAAATGGTACATCCGCACTAGGTATATTGCCGTGCTACTGCCTCGTATACAGCCATATTGGTAAGTATCTATTGAGGGTGCAATCTGCTGTAATATGGCATGGTGGATAAAACCTTCGGCCAGTTTAGCCAAGTTGGGAGTTATGGATATAGGTCTCAGCTGGTCACAGGACTGGGGTGCCTTTACTTTCGGAATGACCCACACATAGACAGTTTTCCACAATTTTGGGAACGTTTGTTCTGAGAAACACTGATTTATGGTTGATGCCATGGGTTTGGCTAGAAAAGGTGAGTACTCTTTCAGTAGCTTCATAGGGAGCTTGCCTGGGTATGTGGCACAGTTGTTACATAGTCGTTCGATTTCACGGAAGACTGATATTTCGGACGCTTCTACAATATCATCAGCACTACAACTGTTGATGATATTGCTCATCTGTTTGTCACTTATGGTGGGGTAAGAAGTGCAAATTTGTGTAAAAAACTCGTTAACATTCGAGGCTCTGATTAAACCCCCTTCTATGTTGCTGATTCGTACTTCAGTCCCTTTCTGTTTTCCAGTAAGCCTTTTTACTGCGTCGTGCCACTTGTGGGAATCTGACTTGAGGAGTGGAGCTACTTTCTCCCGTATACACCTTTTCCTAGATATGCGGAGGGCTGAAACGACTTTGTTTCTCAACTTGTTCCCCTTCGATACTTCTCCTATGGCATGGAAATTGCATCGTTTTTTGATCATTATTTTGAGCTCTGAGTTCAGTCATTGCTTATCTGTTTCACATACCAAGCGCATTTTTACAGGAAAGAATTCGCTGTATTTTTGTTGCAGAGTCGAATATAGTGTCTCGACCTTTTCATCGATGTCAGTTATAGCACAGATTGCGGCAAAATCGAAGTTCGCAATCCATCTGCCAAAGACTTGGATGGAACTTTCACTCAGTGGTCTCTACAGCATTCTAGTCTTTTTTGGTTTAGGTATATGGTTTCTGTTATTTGAATTCCAGCATAAAGAGTTGTGATCAGATCTTGCAAGTGGTCCTAAGCAAAATGGCGGTTCATAGTACGCTTCGAGATTGGTCAGTATGAGGTCCAGTATGCTTCCACTTTCATGAGTGGGAACATTGACAACTTGTTGAAGGTCCAACACGCGAGTAATCCTTTTTTTGTCGGTTAAGTTGAAGACTCCTGCTAGGATAAATGCTGGATTGCTGTACTGTTTCCGCAAACTGTCAACTTGATATTGCAGATACGTCCCTAATTCTTGCCTATTACGCGCACCTTCTGGATAGTAATCGCTGCTATTATGATGCATGAGTAAGTCCTTGGTAGCTCCTTCGGCTTGCACCAGAGCCAGATTGTCTCGTGGCACGAATCTGAGGGGATACCAAGTTTTTTGCATGGTAAGTCTTCGCGGCAATAGATTCCTACGCAACCTCCACGTCGGTTGTTCTCTCTGTCGCGTCTGGTATTAAAAAAGTTCAGATATCCTTTGATTGCACCCGTTTCGGTTGTCATATCCCAGCATTCAGTAATTACTGCTAATGGTGCTAAGTTTATGCGCAAGACAAGTTCTAATTCTTCAACCTTGTTGGTTAGGGACCGGGCGTTGCAAAGAATCAGTTTGGAAGATATATCTTGGCATTCAGCGTTACAGGTTTTAGTACGGGAGGGGAACTACTTGAGGGGAGGTGATCCACAGGATTATGAGGAGAGTAAGGTCTCAGGGTTGGCATAGGTGCTGAATACTCTGTAGTTACTACACGTGTCAAGTATCGGTTATTTCTTGGCCTTTTGATTCGACCTATGGATATCACCGGTATACAGTGGTCACCACCTTGAAGTACACAGCTCTCTCTACGTGCTTGAACTCTCCTGCCTGCGCGTTTCCCACGCCGTCTCCGCTTCGCTTTAGATTTGCTGAACGGGTGCGACATCTTCGCTAGGTTTGTAAAGTTGGTATGCCAATAAATTTTCGACGATAAATGGCGCAATCTGATATGCGATTAAATTTTCGACGATAGATGACGCCAGCGGTCCAGAACTGAAACGCTTGCTTTTCAAAAAGCTTTTCGGGCGAGCGTCGGCTTCTTTTGCTGTCATTTTTATAAATAAATATAGCACTATAGTCACTGTATAAATGGTTGAAACGATCTTCACTCAGGATGAACTATAAAACAAATGGATCAAACCATGGTGAGGCGACAAACGCCTCACGATGTGTGAAGAATCATTTATTGTGTTATCTATTCCTTTTATACATGGTAGAGGTCGATATAAGTTGAATAAGGAAGTTATGTTTGAATTTGAGGTATACCAGCAGAAATTTGACCTGCCAATTACCTTCAGCATATCGTATTTTCTATTTTAGGTGTCATAGAACATTGAATTTTCCAATGGTACATCATCCTAAGATACTTCAAATATCCTCACATATGGTCTAGTGGCTAGGATTCCTGGCTTTCTCCCAACAAGACCGGGTTTGATTCTTAAACTGATAATGTTCATTTGTGACAATGATAAAAATTAATTTTATCAGTTTAGGAATCTTTTGAATATTAGTTTTGGTTTTAATAGTATGGTTTTAGAAAGGACGCGTAGTCTTGCTAAGGCCCGTTTGCTATTAATGTTTGTAGGAGTTCTTACGGCGATCGGGATCAAATTTGTAAAAAATTTACATATAAAAATATGCAATATTAAGGAGAAAACTATAAAAAATAGTGCAGTTTTTGGAGGGGTTTCTTGCGGCCTATCTTCCCTCTTCTAAGTCCAGGGTAGTGGGCATTAATTTTTATTCCCTCACTTTACATTGTCATCGATGGTTTCTATGGTCCGTATTTGAGTGGAAGCCAAGGGCAAGGATTGCTCCCTAAATAACTGTTTCAAGTAGAAAAATATCAATATTCACAAAAAACAGGTTAACTATTTCAAATGAAAGTTTGATAATCAAATGGAATTTGCTATTGAAAGGGTTAGATAGCCTATTGGGTAACCTTGCCTCTAGGCACATAATTCTATTGTGATAAATATATACTTGGTACAAGTAAACCCCGCTTGCTCTTGCTTACCTTATTATTGATCAAATTTTGCAAATTTTATAGGTTATCCCGGTCGAACGTCTACAGTTCTTAGCAGTACGCCTGCTTTACGTTCTCTACTCTGGGACGAACTAGAAGAAACTGCAGATACTATTTGCTCCTGTTTTGACCAGGTTAGTGCTAAAATACACATACATCTAACGGACCATCAAGAACCGACGCGGCTCTTTGGCCCTCGCAAATATAACCTCGAATATTGTCCTCGCGCTTTGCTCAAGCAGTGCACGGTCCTTCCTGGATAAGTCCTTGTTTAGCTCGTGGTGTTTTCACTTCCCTGAGGTGGGGCTTTGGCTTTCAGCCCCCATACATTCTGAAGCCCTCTATCCTCGTGTCTACTATGGTATGCCCTACAAAACCCTGATTCGCATACTTCAGTTCGCCTTTTCCCCTCTTTTCACATTAGTGTTCGTGCTATCAGCTCTTGCCTGGCTGTTATCCTGATGTTACATTTCATGTCCCATTGAAGTCACTCTGCTTTTATTTAGTTTTAGTAGATATTTAAGATTGAGAAAAAAGAAAATAAAAACACAAATGAATGCTCAAAAACAATGCTATCCATCGGAACAACACACTGAAAAGTATTTTTAGAGTTTAGCTGCTTCTCATTTATTTTTCGGGTATAATCCAGAGGGCTAGTAACTCCATACCCAGACGGGTGTAAGGAGAGGGGCAAACTCCATAATGGGCAGTAAATATTATGGATATGCTAGTGACTGATCCGCATTACCCCCTTCGTTTTTATTATACCTTCATTCCCTTCACCCGGTAAAATCAGCAGGTTAGGTCGTCAGTCCTTGCAAATGTACCCTATTACGCTTGTAATCTTGCCCTCATGTTTACAGCCTTTTAAATGAAGTGAATGTTTTAATATTTAAAATTTAAGGTTATGGTTTTTAAGGGCTTCACGTTTTCCGAGTATTTATGTCTTTAGTTATCGCTTTTAATGAAACTGCAATATATAGCTAATAGACATGGAAGTAGTTCCAAAGCTGCCAGTAGTCGAATTCGACAGAATTCCAAAAGCTGCCGACACTTTAGCAGCACAACTTGTGTTTTGACAACCTTTCTTTGAGCAAAAAGTATTTTCATATATAAAAATGATATTTTCAGACTAAATCTGCCAAGAAATTTGAAAACTGCCAAGTAGCGGAAAAGAATCTGAGAAAACCCAATAAGGTAGAGAATCTGAGAAAAAACTGTTGTCAAAATTCACCTTTTTTTGGTTACTCTTTGGTTTTGGTTTTTTGGTTTTACTTTTGGTTTTTTGGTTACTTTTTTGTTTTTTTGGTTACATTTTCTTGTCTTTTCAACTTTTTGGTCGTAAATACTTACCAGAACTAAAATGTGTATATTGACTGTATAAGGAACTGGGTAAACTATAAACTAAACTGTACGGTAAGTGCCTACTTGATTAAGCCAGGACTGAACCAAACCAAACCAACAACATTATTATTGGCTCATTACATCAACAAAGCGTCAACATTAATTTCAATTAGATTGAAAAAAATTAATTCCTATATGGCTCTTATATATATAACGCATGTATCAATTGCAGGTACATATATAAGAGTTGATTTTTCCACGTAGGGAGGGGGGGTTTGGGTTAAAACACAAAAAGACAATTTTTGAAGAATATGAAAAGTTACGGGAGGAACATAAATACCCATCCCTCCTGCGTATGCACCTGATTTATTGAATACGGTATTTTTACCCACCCAAAAATAAATGAAACTCTGTAATAATCTACTAAAATTGGCCCTCACATGCCCCCTAAAATCCTAAACTTTCCCAAATATCTGGGAACGTCTTATTTACATAATCAACATTTTTTTTAGTGCTTGTCAAGTTCCCCCTACTCCTCCCAAAAAAAAATCATCCGCAGGTGTCAGATCCCTTGTTATATTAACTGGGGTTTTATACACTGGGGTTTGCATATTCCCTAATAGATAGATAGATAATGTATTTAAAAGCCAAAGGCCATATGTTCATTGAGTATTCAATCAAGTAAACAAAAATAATGAACTTCAACTAAACTATTGAAAACATAAATTTATACAAACAACTAAAAGTTTCTTCTCGTTATTTTTTAACTATACATTTTTCCTTAAATTCAAAACTTCCTCAAGGTAGCTGCAAACTGCCCCTATCACGGGTTTTGACCTCGACTGAAGAATACCAGGGAGAGAAGGAGTGTCCTTTCCAAAAAAACTCTCTCTTAGGCTTGAAAGCTCCCGGCACCATGTGAGAAGAGGGTTTATATCTTAAACACCCTGATTACAAAAGGCACAAGAGTACTCCGAATCCGTTAAACCCCTATTTCTATCAAATACTTTCCAACGACCATGCAATGGAAGGCTATTCGCTCTGAGCTGGAACCACACCCCAAGACACTTAGTTGGTAAATCTATCTGAAATAAGTTTCAAGACCAAAAACTAGTTTTATTTCTTTATAGAACCTAAGGCTCTCTGATGACTCTACAGAAGAGAACCACAGCTGTACCTCTTGGTCTTCTATAATTTTGGTAACCTGCTCCGCTATATCTGTAGGTAGGCCCGGTGCACCCAATCCTTCATTCCACAGGTAGGATAGGCTCATTTAATATACGGTGTATCTGGAAAGGCTCTTTTCCTCCCTAACTTAACTAACTCTAAATATGCTAGCTTTAGTAGTCTATCATCCGACAGCTCTAGAACCTTCCTCTAGAACCGGAACATCTGCCCTATTCTATATTTCCTTAGAGAAAATAGCCCTATGTCCCCTCTTTCTGCTTGCGTGTGAGTTGTCTGATGAACTCCGATTACTCTTTTATAATACTGAAGCTGGATACTCTCCAACTGCTTGGCAGCTTTGTAACCCCACAGCTCCGTCCCATAATGCATTACTGGCAGAACTTAAATGTTGAAAATTTCCTTATGCATTTTTATATCTTTAGCATTTATCAAAGTTTTATTCCGTAGTAGTGCTGATGAGGCAGCCTTTCCTCTCCTTATCATTTGTTTTATATGCTCTGTCCAACTTCCATTCTCCATCAGAGTTCCTCCTAGATACTTAAAACTTGATTTTTGTTGAATTTCCTTTCCTCTATAATAAAACTTCTGGTCCGTCTGACAACTCTTATTACCCTTTCCAAATACTACTATTTCTGTTTTCTTAACATTTGAAGTTATTTTGTTTTCCTCAACATAATCGCTTAGAATATCTATTAGCATCTGATGCTCACTGGGGGACTTAGCTACCAAGACCGGGTCATCAGCAAAAAGCAGTACCGATAAAGCATACGTTCCCAACGATGGCCGGCGTTTACCCCCCTCCCCCGGTGATTACCCCACGGAAAATACCCCCACCCCCTCGGAACCCCCCCACCACCGGAAAATACCCCCACCCCAGAAAATAACCCCTCCCCCGGAAAATACCCCCCCCCCTCACCCCCCGGAAAATACCCCCTCCCCCCGTGGAAAATAAGGCTTTCCAAATGTGGGAATTTTATTTGAGTTTATTTTTTTTAATTTCCGTAGGGGGAAGGAATTTGGTACTTGTGTATTATGATAAAACATAAAATCGCGCAGAAAGATTTTATGTTTTCTCATGATTAGCCTGTGTGGTCTCAGAAATTATTTGTGTATTATGCGCCACTCACTCAAGTTTTCTCTGTGTAAAATTCGAGAACACATCGGTTTTTTCGTTAGTTTCTTCGTTACTTTAGAAATAAATTTGGGCTATAGATTTTAAACACCCCCTCATTCACTATATTCATTTATGTTATTTTACTGTGTTCATGGTCGTATGTTTGTCTTCAAAATACACTTATTTATCTAACTTTCTAATGTGCAGAATAATTGTACCAAACAAATTTTGGATGCAACCCGCTATGCTTAACCCCCCCCCCCTCCTAATGTGCAAATCTATAGCCCAAATAACAACACGGGTAGGATTCATAATAAAAATTTTGTATATCCTTTAGTTGGAATCCCATCAATTCCTCGTGACGATCCCTCTTCCATTTTTTTAAGACACTACCTAACCTCTCTTTCTGATATATCCTCTAATAATTCATAATCATACTCCTTCATTGGTAGGACAACCTCTCCATCTTCTAATATCTCTCTATCTAATTCTTGTAGATCACTGCAGTTACCTTCTCTTTCCCTGAAATATGCTGGCCATGAACTAGGCTCTGGTGTTTCATGGCTAGCTAGCCTTCTGTCTTACCTTCCTCTTTCACCATCCTCTAGAATTCTTTTATTCTACTATCCTTATATGACGAGACCAATGCCTGCCTTTCCTTTTCGCTAATCACTCATTTTTTCTTCTTTCAATTAGCCTCTTATATTCTCTTCTACCTGTTCTAGATTGTAGGAAAATGTGGTCCTTCTTACTTGGGTCATTTTCTAAATTCACTAAATCTAACATATTCTGTAGTTCCACTTTCCTCTGTTGACACTCCTCATCAAAAAACCCTACTTTCTTTTTCCTCTTTTTTTCATTTACATAGATTATATACTAAGTCCCCTAAACCTTCTGCTGTATCAACCGAGCACTCCGCCTCATTTAACCTCACTAATTCCATCTGAATACTCTTCTGTGAAAATATTTCCGCTATTCCTAGGTTTTCCTCAGCACCCCATTCCCTAACAAGCTGCTTCCTAATCTTTCGGACAATATTTCCTTCCTTTTGACCACTTATTGCCTCTATCGTAGCTAGACCTAGTGGACGATTAGCTTTTAACTTAATCCCTAACTTCAGTGGCAAATGACCTGAATCCGCCCAGTTCAAAACCCTTAGACACAGCTGCTCCATCCCAAAGCGAACATCCAGCAGAGCGTAGTCGACCACACTAGGGCAGGCCCCGGAGACGCAAGTAAACTCATCCCTTTCCCTATCCTGACCAATCCTCCCATTTCCAATAAATATTTCCATCTCCGCACACAGTGTCAGCAGCCTTCGCCCATAAACATTCAACTTCCTTTTACCGTCACTGCTGTTCCGTGGCACTCCATAAGCTGGGGTTACTAAATCCTCCTCTCCTCTAGCCACCAAACTACTCAGTTCTCGTTCTTTTCCCTTAAATGTATTTAAATCACCAACTAACACAAAATAATAATCTGGGAATTTAATACGGTACTCCGATAATTCACTTTCTAATATAAACCAAGAATCTTCTTACCTATAAGAACTATTCTATGGGGGGATATAAAGGGCTCCTAAAAGTAGATTCACTTCTTTAGTAATCACTAATCTAACCCAAATAATTTTCTCTGATTTGCTTATGAGCCTAGCTATATCTTCTAAAAATACTTTCTTTTTAAGCACCAGGACCCCTCCATATGACCGATTGTTCGACGCTAAATCACGCGAAACTTCCAATATATGAAAACCCCGAAAAGTTGGTACATTTGAAGAGGAATGCCAGGTCTCTATCAACACAGATACGTCAAACTCACTTATATCCCATCGTAGATGTTCTAGTTTATTCAATATGCCCTGCACGTTCCACGAAATGAAGCGCAAGAGTTGTACTTGGCCTGACGCTTCCTATGCTGGTCTGTTTTTGTTTTCGGTTTCACTCCGCACAAATGGTTCTCGTTCAGTCTCCATTTCACGATGTCTATTCGTTCTACCCCATTCAGATGCTTTTTCCTGCTCACTTTCGTAGTTTAGCCTGTAATAACTTCTAGTCATGACGTGAGGTGGCACATCCGAGAATGTTCTCAGTTGGAACGGTGGTCCGCCTCGAATGTTGCGGTAACCAGCGCGACTTTGGTCGTTCGGTCTTATAATCCCGCTGCTTTTCCTCTTATCTGGCGCTCTGGAACTGTTTCCCCTACTGAAAAGTGATGGCGAAGCTTCGGCAACTGTATCAAGGCTATCGTCACTTTCAGTTTCGGAAACGTCTGATCGGTGCTGGTTCACAGCATGCATTTCTGCAGTTACACCTGTGCCTGCAGTCGTTCCCTGTGCACGGCTTTCGTAGCCTGGTCACACCAGATTTGGGGGGTTTAAGTGTTCATTCAGGGCCTAAATACTCCTTGAAAGCTTCACTTTAATACTCTTAACTTGCGTAGTAGCAGCAGTTATAGTAGCATTACTAGCATTATGCGCCTAGCACCTTTGGTTTCTTAAACATCCCCTTGAACACGCGCTGAAAGTTTAAACTTAGTACCACCAACCGTTCCTGAAGCATTTCTGATACGTCCTCTTGACAATCTGTATATTGTTTTTCAATTTAGGTCTATACAGTTTCAATATTTTCCAAATTTTTCGCCTTAATACCCTTAGTTTTAGTAGTAACAGTAATCGTAGTAGCAGTAGAATTAATAGTAGTAGCCTTAGCTTTAGTGGCAGCAGTAGTAGCAGAAGTAGTAATAATAGTAGCAGTGGTAGAAGCAGTAGAATTAGTATGCAAATGTTTTTTTTTGGTTAGTTCTACTTCCCCCCAACAAGCCCTGTTGTGTGAAATTTCAACTTTACACGCCAATGTGTTCCTAAGATATTGCTGTCACGCCCTTTTGATAACCTCATACAGACGGCGTGTTGTGATTAAGTTCACCTCTTCTCCCCAAAAAAACATTCCTTGAAAATATCACCTCCATACCCTTTGGCATAGTTGTAATAGTAATCACAGTAGTAATCACAGTCGCTTTGCCTCAAATTTTAGTTTTTTCATCGCTTCTCCCGTTTTTTAGAATTAGTAATATTGCGCATGTAAAAACCACATTTTTTAAATTTTGCTAAGTTCCTTTGCCGCTTTTCTAAATCTGAATTAAATAATTTTTTAATGAATGCATAAAAAATAAAAAACCCTGTTGATGTTTTGGAGAAAAAGCAAAGGAAATTTTTATCCAAATTAAATGTTTTTTCTCATAATTTATATAGAGCTGCGCACGAAGCTTAATTTATTTTATTTTATTTAATTTTCGAATGAATTGTTAATTTGTTAAGTGTTAATTTATTATCTATTGAATGAAGTGTTAATTTGTGTGGTAATTTTGATTGAAGGCCTTTGTGTATTTGTTGTTATATAGTTTAAAATAATTTTATGGCCTGTTGATTAGCGGTTATTATTTTTATTTTTTTTTTTTTTTACTCTTCGTATTCGGAGGAAATAAAAAGTTTGAATTGAATTGAATATTGTTATTGCTAGTAGTAGTATTAATAGTAACAGCGGTAGTACTAGCAGCAGCAGTAGTATTAACGTATTGCCTTTACAAGTAGTTGCAATAGAAGTAGTAGTAGTAGTAAATGTAGCAGTGATAGCAGTATTAGTAGTACCGTCCACATATTGCCTTTTGGTCAGATACTCTTCCTCTTTTAGCATTCTCTGAAAGAACCAACTTAATACCCAAATCAATTCTTGAGATATTTGACAATGTATATGCACATAGCGTCTTTTGATTTAGTTCAGATTTTCCCTCAATATTGTATATGGAGTAGTGTGGTATCAGTAGTAGTGGTAGCAGTAGTTGTGGTGGTAGTTTTAGTAGTAGTCGTAACATGAAAAAATTCCATTTTTGATCATCTCCCCTGTCATTTCCTGAAAATTCCAAATTTATATACCAGTTATTCCTGAGTTACGCCCTTTTGACAATCCGTATACACATAACGTGTTTTGATTTAGTTCAAAACTCCCCTCATTACTCTGCAAGGCTCACCTGGATGCCCTTCGTCTTCTTAGAAAGTAAAGTTCAAACATGTATATCTTTCTTAATAATGTAAACTATATGTAAACAATGAACGAATTGCCTAACTTAAAGGCTTTACCTTGAGGACTGTGGGGAGATTGACATCCCCAAAGACATGATTACTGGACCTTTTAACAATGCTGAACAAAACTTCTCTTAAAATTTTGATCAGACGTGTTTTTGGGAATGATAGGCTTGTGGGGGAGGGGCTGGTTGCCCTCCATTCACTTTTGACTCTTAAAAAGGGCACTAGATCTTCCGACTTCTAATCAAATGAGCTCCATCCGATCCAAAGTTTATATGACCACATGTTCCATAAAGACGTTATATGCCCCGGGGCATAACTATCCCTTGTCCCTGGGCTCTGGGAGGTTGTATCCACCCTGAAGGCATTGTCATATGCTGTTTAGATTATTTGTGAACAAAATGGCTATTTCACAATTTTCATAGGATGTGTTTGGAGAATCGAGGAAGTCAGGGGGGCTAGTTGCCCTCCATTGCATTTTGAATCTTAAAAGTTAACTAGAACTTTAAATTTCCAATCAAATGAGCCTCCACTAAAGTTCACACAACTACCCCATCCATAAAAACCTTATATGCCTCCGGGGCATAATTTACAACCCTCGCCCTCAGACCTGGGGTTTGTGTCAACCCTTAAGACGTTTTTATGGGATGTTTGGAATGTTTTTAACAAATGGCTATCTAAAAATTTCTGTCAGATGCGTTTGGGAAAAATAAGACGTGAGAGCAGAGGGCTAGCTGCCCACCGATCACTTTGACTCTTAAAAAGGGTACTAGAACTTTTGATTTCCAATCCAAAGAGCCCCCTCCGAAGTTTATACAACCACCCTTTCCATTAAAACCTTATATGCCCCGGGGCATAACTTATAACCCTTATACTGATGGTTGTGGGGGGATTGTCATCCTCAAAGACATAATTACTGGACCTTTCAACTACGTTAAACAAAATGGTTATCTCAAAATTTGATTGGATGTGTTTGGGGAAATGATTCGCATGGGTGGGGGGGGGGGCTGGTTGCCCTCAAACCACTTTTGACTATGAAAAACAGCACTAGAACTTTAAATTTCCAATCAAATGAGCCCCTTTTGAAGTTTCTACGACAACTCCTTCTATATGAAATGCCCTGGTATAAAACAAACAAATAAATAAATAATACATTTTGCCCACCTCGCTCTTTAGTTAGGCAGCACATAGCGCTGGCTATGATCTTTTTCCAGTGGCAACTGTGCTAATGGTAAATTTTCAGATAAATATGTATTTCTTTATAACCTTTGCGTATTATTTAAGTTAATTTAAGGTTATCTATATGTAACAAAATTATTTAATCAAGTAACGAAACTTGACTCTTAAGCTAGCTATGCCATTGATTCTAGTGTTTAATCTGTATTCTAGGTTTCTTGTTTGGACAGAGTTATTGGACAGACATATGTGGGCTCAAATGTCACTTTTGCCACCCGAATTTCGCCGAAAGAGAAGATCTATTTGCTGAAAATCTTCTGGTCTAAAATCATTGACGTAATAAGGAGGGAGCTAAAGCAGAGCTGTACTGGTACTCTTTTTTACTCCTCCTCAACAAATATGTTGCAAAATAAATCTTGATCTCCATTTGAGGGAGAGGTAGTTAAGGGTTGTGAAATGAAGGTCATTATAAATCATAACAGTTACATAAATGCACATTTTTAGGTTGCAATATTTGAAATCTAAATTCTGACGAATTGTTCCTCAACAGATATGTGGTAACGAAATCATATAGTTTCCCAGAGACAGAGAGATGGCGGGATAGAAAGAGACAAGGGAGAGAGAGAAATACAAGAAAAAGGGATCATAAACGTGAAAGCAGTTACATGAATGTGCATTTTAAAGTTAAGAATTTTTAAGTTGCGTGTTTATAAAACTCTATTCACCCTCAAATCTAAAGTTTTTTCATTCTCGTTTTGCTTTTCAACTTAAACATTACAACGGGATCATATAATCTCAGGGAGAGGTGTAGAGAGGAGGGAGACGTGACATGTATGAGAAAATATTTGGAAAGTAAAAGAATGAATTTGTAAAACCATACTGGGTAACAACAATTTTTTTTTAAATCGTCCAGGGTTTTTCAGCTGAATAAGACTAATTTTGATGCTCTGAGCCTGAAAATGACCTTGGTTTTGCTCAATCAGGTCATTTTGTTACAGAATTTTTTTTAAATCTATTTTTTGTAAAAAAAAAATTCTGTGGATCATCAGCTGAGAAACCCCTGGAGATTTTATCCTTTCTCCTCAAGAAATAACAGTCAAGTATCCAAACCAAAAATTTAAGAGTTCACGGCATAAATCGGCGTTTCTTTTATTCCCATGCGTGAGCAGCTGCTGGGCTGTTTCTTCAGCAACCAGCAGAAGTCCACCATCATGACTGCGTCCCACCTTCCCTGGTCTCCTTCATTTGGCGCATGCTCTGATGGAACCTCTCTCCCTGCTCGTCGCTCATCGCCCAAAGTTTTCAGGAAACTTCTCCGTGCATGAGAACAGTAAGTGTATCTTTATACTCATCAAACACCCGAGTTTTTGGAAGGCCTCTATCATGCTGCTGACGAGTATGGCGTGGTTTGCTGCCTTCATGTTCCCCACGAATTTGTTCAGCACCTGCATAAGCGATTTCCACGTGGAGTACTCTAACGTGTTCATCAAGTTTTCGAACTCTGTGTCCTTTATGAGCTTGCCGTATCTATGGGCCATCGAAACTGCGGGTCTCCGAAAATACTGGCTTTCAGCTTCTCAATGGTCAATTAAAGAAAGGCTCAGCACAGATAGTTGAAGCACCTCCCATCCTTGTCCAGAGGGTACGTGAGCTGCTTCATTAATTCAAGCTTCATGCGTAGCGAGGGGATCAATATCTTCTCCCAGTCAACAAGAGTTTCGTTCATGATGTTTCTCGCCCCAGGTACTAACTGCTCTGGTGCTGGCCATTCTTTCTTTACATAGTGCTGGGATCTGTCTCGACTCTCCCACATTCATTTAAAGCAAAGGTACTTAGTGGACCTGGACAACTGATCGAGTAGAAAGTTCACCGTTTTGAAGTAGATGCAGATGATCCAGTGGTGCTGCTCATATTGGATTCTGTCGAGCACGTACTTCGCTACTTTACATTTTTCTTTGAGAATTGTGGAGTGCCTAAGAGGGATTGAGGCGGACTGGTTCCCGTTGGAGAGGAGCAAACACTTCAAAAAGTGCTTGTTGCTGTCAATAAAGAGTCGCGAATCTCTCGGATCGTATTGAGGAGCCTCGAGTTTACCAAGGAGACCGGCGACATCTCGGCAGTACACGAAGTCTTCCTCTTGTCAGAAGTAGTTCGTATAGTCCTCATGCCTTCTACGAAAGCAAGTGATACGCACGTCTTCACCAAGTAGATTTTTCTCTTTGAGTCTGGAGGTCAACAGCTTGGAGGAAGTCTTTAACAAGCTGAGATCCCGAACCAGATCATCAAGCTCGCATTGTGAAAATGGCTGCAGAAAATTTTGTTCTTTGTACTCTTTTTCTGTATATCCTCCCTCGTCTGCACTGGTGGCCTTGTCGTCGGTGTCGTGAAGCTCTGTGAACGCTGGTACAGGGATTTCTTCACAGTCAGCAACTGGACGGCGGGCTGATGGAAGGTCGGGGTACTGGAGGCTGTGTTGATTCTTTCGGTTGATGCCAGTAATATTGATGACACAGAAGTAACAATCCAATGCAGGGTCAAATGGCTCCCTTCAAACCATCTGAATCCCGACCTTCAGTGCATTTTTCGCGTTCTTCGTCCACCACCGGAGGTATTCCACGTTTGTCTTGCAAACCATGTGCGGTGCCCAAGACTTATCATGGTCACCCAGTTTGACTTCAAAGTAAGCCTCGTAGGTGTGCTTTGCAAATCCCGTGATGTTCCTCCTGTCCACGGACAGCGGGTAATCTCCACAAATATAGCAGTAAACGTCAGGATCATTCCTGCATGACCGTCGCGCTAAAGGCATATCAATCAAGTGAAAGAAATTGAAAAATGCAGGTTAATATCAGGCAATGAAATTTATAATCAATTTGATTGGCTAAGGGTCAATTAAATGACCTTGCAATAACGCATACACTTGATACACTATACGTGATAGACTTGATACTCGCATACACTAGTTTAAAGAAATAAAATATTGTTGTAATTCGATATATTCTTCAAGAAAAGTATGATTGAACTCAAAACCCCTGATATTAGCATATATATAGCTCGTCAGGTAGGTTTATGGCTATATCTGAAAAAGTTGACCTGATAGAGCAAAATGAATGCGATATTCGGACTCAGAGAATACCAAGATTAGTCTAAATCAGTTGAGAAACCCCTGGCGATTTTTTGGCTGTTACCCATGCCATAAAGAAAATAGAATATGTTCACTTGAATAATTAAAGTAACTGTAAAAGTCTTACTTCTGTCTTAAAATACACAAACTAAAGCCTATCATACTTTATGAAATAAAGTATATCGTACTTTACGCCTATCGTACTTAAGTATATCGTACTTAAAGCCTATTGTACTTTATGATGACGAGCAGGAGCCAATCACCCTACCAGCAGCAGCAAGCATCGACTGAACAGCCAATGTTAACTTTCGAAATTTTTGAAGGCTGTCTAATCATATTGACTGTACAGTCATAGCCTGCTGTCCGAAAATGATCCACCTACAAAAAATGCTGGTGGCAGGATAAATGATGTCAATCAAGGCGAGGATTGATTAATGCTCAAAGTATATATGTTATATTTTGCTGTAAGTCAACTAGTATTTGGGTAAATTAAGATGTAGCTCAAGCAAATCACGGAACTTCAATCCGTTTATATAGACTGTAGACGTCAAGAGCAAGCCGTATGCCGTTGTGAGCTAACTCGGAAAAAGAGAGCTGAAAGAAATTGAAAAGATATATTGCCAAATATGTTCTGGCTCTCCAGTTTCATCCTTTATCAGACATAGAGTTACCCCTAAAAGTAATTTATATTTGAAAGTCAGTTTGATCAGTATAATGGGGTGAAACGCTCCGAAAAATAATCAATGCCCCCCAAAAATCTAGGGAATTTGCTTGGAAAACTAGGGACAATCTTGGGAAGACTAGGAAATTTGCTGCTCAGAAAATTCTATGTCTCTAATTTTTCCTGTTAAGGAAATGGTAAAACATGTTTCATCCCCTCAATAGATTAAAAATAAATTTAATTTAGATAAATAAATTTTTCTTATACGTTTTTCCAGTAAAGCGTTCCTTCGGACCTTTTTTCCTGAAACTTCAAAAATTTTGTTTAGTTTTGGGCCGTTAAATTTTCTTTGAAGAAAGTTAAAGGTTCGATAAATATGGTGCTTTCTTCCAACATATTAAGAGCACACACGCGCGATCGATAAGTTAGTTTCTTCATAGAGAAAGAGTTTTATTAGCAAATATTTTAAATTACTAAAATGCGGACCCTTAAAAAGAAAATAATCCTGTGATGGCGCAGTGGGTTTAACCCTAGCTTGATAATACGTGACCCAGAAATCAAACCCAGCTGTAACAACACACTGCACGGACGTTAGTAGTCATAGTAGTCGAGAACTGTCGTTAATTTGATTACTTACTTACTCTATAGAGAAATATGTTTAATAAGCATGTTAAAGGAGACTGGATGACCTTGAACTTCAATAGTAAACATTTCTACAAATCTGGTTTTAAAATTATTTCTTTTTGTTTGGGTCAAAGTCCCTAATTAGATAAGTCAGCATGATAATGCTAAAAATGAGCAATATTCAAAAAATACCTCTAGGTTTAATGGTTGTGTAAAAAGTTCATGTATTGATTAAACACGGCCGTTTTTCGCTGGAAAATGCGAATCGATCATGCCCAGTTACCGTGTAACCAGTAACTGTATAACCATGCAAATAGGAAACAGTTACTACTTATACGATTTTCTATTGCTTTATTATATATTTTTACAATTATAAAAAAAGTACTGATATTGTTATTATTCACACGCACAGCCATATATACACCACACAAACTGAGTATCGGTAGGGCCATCAATGAATTTTAAATTTGTTGTTTATATATGTGATGTAACATTTGCAATATTAAAAGTGAATGGTACTTATTTAGTGCTTACGCATGTACAGAGAAACATATATATATATATATATATATATATATATATATATATATATATATATATATATATATATATATATATATATATATAAAACCAAGTTTGTATATATTATATATATATATATATATATATATTGTATATATAGTATATATTATATATATATAAAAACTAAAAAACTAAAACAAAAAATAAAAAAACTAAAAAACAAGTTTTTATATATTATATATATAAAACCAACAAAAACCAAGTGCTGTTGAGAGCCATGAGTGAGCCTAAGGAAAAAATTTATAAGTTAAATGTGATACTTTATATATGTGCTATAATATGTTCAGTATTCAAAAATTGATACTACTTCTTTATTGCTTACGCATACACAGACACACAAGTGCTGTTGAGAGTCATGAGTGAGCCCAAGGGAAACTTTCTTAATCTAAGCGTGATACTTTATATATGTGATAGGATATGTTCAATATTCAAAATGTGAATGTCATTAGTTATTGCTTACGCATGTGCAGACACACATGTGCACAGTCACATGCTCACAACCATATACACAATACAAACTAAATGCTGTCTAGAGCCATGAGTGAGCCCAAGGGAAGCATTTTAAAGTGAAATGTGATGCTTTATATACGACTATGTGCTATAATATGTTCAATATTCGAAAATTGAAAGTATTTGGTTATTGCTTACGCATATACAGTCACACATATATGCACACTTACACACTCACACGCGCCATTCCACATGCAGAATACAAACCAAGCTGTTGAGAGTCATGAGTGAGCCCGAGGGAAACATTTATAAGGGAAATGTGATATTTTATATGTGTGACATGATATTTTGTTTCAGAGTCTGGAGTTGTGAAGCAAGCTTTGGAGGGAGATTTTCCACGATTTTTGAAGTTTGTTGAGAGGATAAGCAAACACGTCCAGGATATTCAGGGTGTTGGTAAATTGGAAGCAGACATCTTCTTGACAAGGGATGATTTCAGTGAATGCTTTTTTGAGTATGTGGCTAATTTCTTTTGGATTTTCTCTGTTACTCCTGTTTAATGACGATTTGTAAACAGGCTATGGATTAGAAACAAAAAGAAACTATAATTAATAGATACGTTTCACCGCTATTTAGAGCCTTCCCATACGAGAAATAAATTAAAGAAATACAGCACACTCTTAGTATAGTCTAAATATTAAAAATCTACTTTGTGTGAAAAGCCTATGCCACTTAACAAAAATTTGGACATTCTATTGTAAATTAAGCTCAATGTCAACCAACGTCAGTGTGAAGAAGTTTTGACAGCGAAGCGGCTTGATGTGCTTCGGTGGCGGGAAATCATAGAAATTCAAGGGAGGGTGGTATTTGGCCTCTTTGCGATCTACAATGTATAGTCACTATTTGAAACTATTAAAGACAGTAACTCCATGCTTTAAACACTCTGCACTGTAAAAAGACTTTATGAACAGTATGTTTTTTGTCATGATTGTCAGTATGCATATATTGTATGTTTAAAGATGTTTTTTTAAAAGATGTATTTCTAAAGATGTTATATTGTATTTAAAGATGTTTTTATGTTTGTCAGTATGTATGTTTAAAGATGAAGATAAGATGTCGACGCGGGATCTTTGATTCTGTTACGGGTATCTTTTTGTGTTGGAGTTGACCATACTGGAGTTGACAATTTAGGCATCAGAATATTTTTCTATCTTGAGAGGGTCCGCTTGTAGAGGAAAGGAAGCCTGGACTGGGTCTTCTGCTAATGGACACCTGCGTGTACTGTTGCATTGTGTGCGAGAGCATGCTGACAATGCAGTGTTTGTCCTAAAGGTTCTTATAGTTTTGTTGTAAAAGACTGTTAACTTAAGATGTAATTAATGAGGTATTACTTTTCAAAACACTGTCCTTCTGACTTGATTCACCTCTTCCAATATTCTTCTCGAAAATAAAACTTCTTGGAAATAAAAAAAAGTCTGACGGTGCCAAATCCCGGCTGTATGGCGGCTGCGGAAGCATACCCATATTCACTAGCAACTCACGAACAATGAGTGTGGTGTGCTCGGTGTATTATGGTGGTGCAAGATTCAATCATCACAAATATCTTTATTGGGTCGTCAAGCTCTGTCCCCTAACCGTTCTAACACTGCAAAGCAGTACTGTTTGTTAACAGTCTACCCCTGGGGCACAAATTCATGCTGCACTAAACCTTTGTTGGCAAAGACTCAATGACCATGACCTTTGCTGGTGATTTGCTCATTCTTACTTTCTTTGGTCGAGGAGACACATTGATAGACCACTTGCTGCTCTGACGTTTGGATTCAGGAATATATTCGAAACCCCGTGTTTTTTCACCTGTGATGACTCTGTTTGAAGTCAGAATTGGTTTTGTAACGTTCAAGCAGGTTCCGACACGTCAGAACAAGTCAGGCCTTTATTCTGTCTGTGAGTACGTTAGGGACCATTTTTGTGCACACTTTCCTCATGCACAAATCCTGAGGTAAAATTTGGTGAACCACTGTTCTCGGTAAATTATCTCTGTTAGCCAACATCCGAACATTCAATCGTCTATCACTATTTAATAGTTTTCGCACATTTTCTACCGTATCATCAGTTTTGGTCGTTGACGGGCGACCTGAGTGCTCATCGTTGTCGACAGACTCCCTACCATCTGGAATCTCCTGTGCCACTCAAAAGTTCCATTCTGGAACATCACGTCATTCCGGTAGGCTTTTAAAGCATTTTGAGCGTATGCGCACCATTCTTACAGAGTTTGACAAAAATTTAGTTGCGTACCGTTTATCTGCATTCTGCGCCATCACTGTTCCGACTATTTTTTTTTTAACACGGTTCAAAAATAAGTTTCACGCAAAGAGAGCTCCTATCTCGACCACAGCCCCCAAGTGATTCAGCAAATCGACTCGCTTTCGCTGAAACCTCCCACAACTATTGTCATCGGGAGTAGTCATGCGTAGGCGCGCTGGGGTGGTGTAAAATATCATTACCAGAACCTTTGGGACAGGCCCTGTACCAGGAAAGAGGTGGGCCCTGGGATGCTATCCTGACAAACCTTAGTGTTTAATGGATGGACATTTGAGGGAAGAAAATCTGTTTAGAACAACACGGTGAGTATGACTGTTTAGAAATCTATCAAAAACCCCGAAGAGACATACAAAAATTCCTTGTGTGTGTTTCTTCAAAAGACCATTACGTGAGATTATCGAATGTTTTGCTTTGCCAGAAGAATGTATTCTTATCTTGTATCCCTGGGTGGGAACTTCGGTCCACATATGGTGTTGGGCATTTAGCTAGACCAATTTTGAGTGTTTCCTGCAAGATGCTTAGCTCACACATGGTATTGGGCATTTAGGCAGACCAATATCTAGCGTTTCCTGCAAAGTCCATACAGCTTATCCTTAGTAAGATTATTATATGTCAATCACTTTAAGAGCCATGGAATTGTGTTATTAGTTGTTTAAGCTTCAGTCAATTTTGTGTACCCTTTCTTGTAGGCTAAGTGTGAAGTATTTACCTTTATTGTTTTTCAGAACTGAACAATCTGTAAGAACTCTATTAGCTCCATTCCAGAATGCATACCTGTCCCGGTCACTATCCCGACTTTTTGACCCGGTTAATTTCATATTTCAAGGAGAAAATGTGCCCCTTGTTGATGAGATTGACACGCTAATTGCTGTTATTTTAAGGTACGAAACAAATGTGTTATTTTTCAGTGATTTCTGTCTTATATGTAAGATACTGTACAGGACACGTGTATAGTTGTGTTTTCTTGGGGGGGGGGGAGGGTAGATTCAGAAACGTAAAAATAGGTAATGGCAAAGTTTCAGTCATTTAGCTTTTCAATTATATATCTTAATAAAACTGGGGGTTATTGGAAAAAAAAAGCGTCTTCTAGAAGACGTTTGTAGATTGGGAGATGGGGCCCCCGGCTCCTCTTTCGAAATATAGAAATCCCTATGACTTCTCTCTTGAATATTTTCCATTCAATTCACCTACTTTTGTGAGGATTAATCAAAGGTTTCTTAAATGCCAAAAATTATAAATAGTATATCTCATCAATATGAACTAAATAAATTAAGTAAACATTAAAGTATTTGTGTTGGTCGTAAGTTTTCTCTTCCTTTTAAATAATCTTGTTTGGATTTTTGTTTGATTCTACCAGGTACATTTTAATGCGATTTGATTTTTGAATGGCTTTATTGTATGGTTTTTGTTAGGTTCCAAAGGACAAAAAAAACTAATTCACAGATAATAAAATATTGACGGTACAGTATAATTGGTAAAAATTAAGTAACCTTGAACTACTGTCTTCAGAAATGTCCTCTTCATCTGTTCTAGCGCAGAGTTTCTTAAACAGTTTTGGTTTTTTTTTTATCTTCTTTATATTTTGTTTCTCTTTAAAAATTCCTATGTTAGTAAAATCCTGGTATTAAGAAAATAACTAAAACAAAGCAACTAAAATAAAACAGGGTGCGATTTCTTCGCCAGAGTTGTTTCTTAATAGTATTTCCGAGGCGCAGTCCTAAAGTCACTACAAGCTGTATTCTAAGAGGAATAGATGTGACCATAATTGGATTTGTGGATGATATCTTGAATTTTTCTTGGCAAATAACATCCCTAGTCAGTAATTTTAATATCCTGTCATCTCAGTATGGTGATATTGGCCTTAGTTTTAATGCGTCAACATCAGAAGTAATGTTGTTTGATTGGAATAAATCTGTTCTACCTCACATTCGACTAGGATCCCAGTCTGTCGAGCCTGTGGAGTCAGTAGTATACTTGGGACTGCCCATCGGTGATAAACTGTCATCTACCCGTTCGCTAATCATCACACATATAGAGCGTAAAATTAGAACTGCGTATGGGGCCACAATTTCTTTGAAGAGAAATCTTAATAGGTTTTCACTGGCTATATTTTATAATGTTGTCGCGGTGCCACATATATTATATATAACACCATTTTGGAAACTTCTGGGTAAAGAAGATAAATTTAAAATCCGTAGAATTTTCTTTAGATATCTGAAGTTTCTGCTGCAAGTTCCACTGAGTAATTCGTACCTGATCCGGCGATACGCAGTAATTGATCCATTTTCTGTAGTTAATCAGTTGCTTGACAAGTATTGTGCTAAGTTGGAGGGTAGCAGCCATCCTTGGCTACCTCTACTCTCCTCACTTTGATTGATGTGTATTTGCTTTGTCTGTGCCATTAAGTGTGTGTTTTTTGTTTTCTCTTTTCTGCTATTTTTCCATCAATTTCTGTGTTTATGATGGGTGTAAAATAAATTCAATTCAATTCAAATTGATAATAAAATTGCAATTTAAAGAAAGTAACTAAATTTACTAAAGTGAAGGAACTAACAAGAAGAAACTAAAATAATTATCCTAAGATAGTAAAATCCTGATGTTGAGAAAGTAACTAAAATAAAGGTCTGGTGTAAAGGATTCCTCTTCAGAAGAATCCTTTTTATCACTATTAGTGCATATTTTTCATCTACGCTAATACAATTTGTGATTAAAAAATTAGGATTTATCCAAAAATTGAAGTGTCACATGAGTATTTTCCGTCTTTTTGATTTTGAGTTTCTCTATCAATTTTTCTTTCACAAAAGGTCCTGATCTGATGTAACATATTTTTAGCATCTCCAGACAATTTTTTCATTTCAAGTGGTTTTCGTAAGTCATTTTAAATGAGTGAAACTGAAAAATGGAAAAATAAAAAGGGAAAACAGAAAACGGAAAAAGAGAAACCGTAAAAATAACGAAACAAGCATGAATAAAAAGGAACCAAAACATTCGGACAGTAATTGAAAATTCTTGTAGGTGCAAAAAAATGTGAAAAAAATTGCAAATATGGTATAACCTAGGAAGTCCTTGGAAGTCCTTGCTTTTATGCATTAAAAATATGTTGCCGAATGATTCTAAGTGGATCTTAAACTTGGAATAAAGGTAAACAATTGTAATATGATTTTCAATTTGCAGCTTCGGAAGGTATTTAATACTAGTCTAAGATTTTGGGTTGTATGTCATCATTTTAGATTTAAATATATAAGAAAGTAGCGAAATTTGTCAAATTTTTCGCACAAAATCATCAAGAATATAAACTATCAAATAAAGATTAAAATCTTAGGAGTGCAATCCGCTAATACTGATTTTGTGGAAGAAACGACCTCAGTACAGTGTTTTTTGCATTTCCAAACTATGTAAGAATAACAATGCTTTTAATACTGGGACATTCAGGCAAATTTGCCACCACCGGTGATTTATCACCAAATTTGGTGATTTTTTGGTAAATTCTGGTGGCAATGCTATAAAAGTAGAATGTACTGTCTTTGGATGGCTAATTGTTACTTATCAGACTAGCCAATCAGGTGATTTATTAGGTGAAAGAAAAGTTATTTATTTTTGCCTTGAGTGAAAACCCTGCATCTAGGTAAATTTAGAATAATTTTTCTACTAGCTGCTAGGTAGAGCTTTCATTCTGGTTCCCTTCAAAATGTCACTGCCTCGGAGGCTTAAAGGTCATCAAAATCTGTCATTTTTCGATGGAATTAATTCTTTTGGATAGTCCAATGAGACATAAAATCGAAACTCTAAGGGCCAATTCATAACCAGTTCTTGGATCGTCTTTAATACCTTGGAACTTGGTAACTTAATGAAATTTTGGCAGTGTTGCCATTTTCCCAAAAACTCGTTTTGGGTTTGGCCAGGTTGGTTCGAAATTTTGTTTAAACACAATTTTAGTGCTGTTTGATAGAAAGAATATGATTGTTTTGCAGTGAGATGAAAGTTTCTGAGAAGAACCCGAGTTTCCATTTGCTGGTTTCAAAGAATATTATTAAATGTTTGAAACTCTTCAATGTAAAGTGTGAAACGCTTATAGTCTCTGACAGTAATGCATCACAAGTTACAGGTATTTGTCCTCTTTTAATTATTTTTCATTTGCACTATTTCTTTTAATTTCTGGCGAGAACCTTTCTCTTTCGTTCTTCTTTATATAATTACTTTCTTCGGTCATCTTTTTTGTGTCACTTTTTTGGCCACATTTACTGGTGTAATGTCTGTAACAAAAGATTATTATCAGTGAGTTCAATTCAAATGTTGGCAATATATCAGAGGGGGAGGTTTACCCAATCTAGGATGTCATCCTCATCCTGTATGTGTTTTTTTTCTTTACTTCTACTGAAATATAATTTAATATCTATGAAACAAATTTAGCATTGACTCTTTCTATTGTGTTGGTTTGTTTTTATTTGCCTAATGATAGAAGAAATTCACGATTCCATAAATGCTGATGCCTTTAAGGGAAGGTAGACAATGTTAGAATTTTCTGGTTTTTCAAGAGTAGGTGGTTTGGAGGTGGTTTTAAGAGTTGGTGGCCGCAGAAAAAAAAATCAAATATATTGGACAGGACAACGTCGAACGTAGGATTTGTTTGCAAAAGTTTTGTTTTCTTTAATTTTACTTAAATCTAATTTAATATCTACCAGACCAGTGTACCATTGTTTTTTTTCTTTTCAACTTCCATTAGACTGATACCTAAAAAAAAAGATATAGACGATGTATATATATATATATATATATATATTAGTATTCGAAAAATTCAAAACGGTCATAAGGAAATCTTTTCTTTTGTCTAATATCGGATTTTTGAAAATTGATAATTTTAATAAAAAAGCCCGATGGACGAATTTCTTTAGAATTACTATTAATTCAAGATGTTATAGCTTGGATATGGAATGTGATTTATTAGAATTTGTTCTATTTAATACATTTATAAGATTTAATGGGAATTTGTATAAACAAACTGTAGGTATTCCTATGGGTGGGAATGCGAGTCCATTCATAGCAGACCTGTTTTTAAGTCAATTAGAATACGAATATATGATAAATAAAAATAGCCAAAGCAAAGTAAAATATAACCTTTCAAATAATAAAAGATATCTGGACGATCTCTTAGTAATAAATTGTGCAGAGTTTATTGAGATTTCAAAAAATATTTATCCACAAGAGTTAATTCTTGAGCCTAGCTATGGGATGGGACACTCCGATCATTTCTGAGATTTAAATATTAATATTTCAAATAATAATATATTAGTTTTTAAATTATATAATAAAACGGATGATTTTAATTTTGAAGTAATTAATTTTCCATTCCTTGAAAGTAATATACATTCAAATATTACTTATTTGGCTTATTATTCCCAATTATTTAGGTATTCAAAAATATGCAGTAATTACACAGATTTTAAAAATAGATGTAAAAAGCTGAGCGAAAAACTGATCTTAAGAGGTTTTTCTGCCAGAAAAATTAGTTGGCAATTCAAAAAATTTAGTTTTATGTATCATGGACTTTTAAGTAAATATACAAAATATTATAAAGAAATACTGAATGATATTTTAATATAATTTCTCTTGCACTTTTCTTTTTTGGAAGTTTGAGTTTGTAGTGGTTTTCAAACAAGCTTGAGGATCTTTAAATTGGTAATTGGTTCCAGATACCAATAAAAGATACATCTGGACATGTCTTCATTTGTTCCAGAATGGTCTCTGCTCAGTGACCTCTGGGATTTTATTAAGGAAACATTGAAACACTTTTTGTATGTAATTTTTAATAGCTTGACTAGTATGCATGTATTTCACAAATTTTACCTGACATAGGGTTACCATATAGATCTTATGGTAGAGGTTCCACCGTGCCGGGTAAAGAAAGTAAAGCCTCAAAACCCGTTAAGGCAGGTGGTATTTCTTCTGATGAGCCCTAAATGGAAGGTTCTACTTGGAAATATTTTGCTAGATTTAAGGTGGTTTTGCTTGTAAATTTACAACGACTTACATTTATTGATGACGACTTAGCATGGACTTGGACATTCCTATTTGGTTGACGGTTAGGGTATACGGTTTGGTCCTAGGTAGTTGGATAGATGGGTAAGGTAAAAGCCTCGTTCAAGTGCACATTTGTCTCAATTGCTGGATTAGGACGACAGTTTTTTTTTTTTTTTTTGCCAAGTAATTACCTCTTAAACATATATATATATATATATATATATATATATATATATATATATATATATATATATATATATATATATATATATATATATATATATATATATATATATATATTATTTATATATATATATATATATATATATATATTATATATATATATATATATATATATATATATATATATATATATATATATATATATATATATATATATATATATATATATATATATAACCGCTGAATCATTTGAGAATGTAGACAATGATGGGATTTTCTTATTATACAGCGGTGGGTGGCTCATAGGTGGTTTTAGCAGTAAGTGGCCTAAAAAGCTCAAATATGTTGGATAGAACAACGACTAATATATAATTTATTTGCAATTTTTTGTTTAAATTTTATTGACATCTAATTTAATATCAGACCAATGTACCATTTAATTTTCTTAAGCTTTCATTTGACTGATAATCTAAAAAAAAATAACAATGGAGCCTTTAAGAGAAAGTAGACGATATTAGAATTTTCTTGTTTTCCAGCAATGGGTGATTGATTAGTGGTTTTAGAAGTAGTTAGCCTTTAGGATAGGTGACCGAAATAATCTCAAATAAATTGGATAGAATAACGTCTAACGTAGAACCTCTTTACAAAAAAGTTTTTTTTTATTGTTATATTCACATATAGTTTAATATCTACTAAATCAATGTGGTATTGAATATTTTTTATCGTCTCTTGTCAGCTTTCATTTGACTGATGGCCCAAAAAAGAGAATTAATGAAAAAAAAAATTAATGCAAAAAAAAACTAATAAAAAAAAATAAAAAATAATGCAATGATGCCTTTGAGAGAAAGTAAACAACGTCCGGATTATTTTTTGTTTTAGCGGTAGCTGGTTAAATAGTGCTTTCAGCAACAATTTAATAAATAATTAACATTTAATATTTACTTATTAAGAAATATAATTTAATACTTAAAAACTACTAAATTAATACTTTAAAATATAATTTAATTTACTAAATCCATCTGGCATTGAGTAGAATTTAATATTGTCAGCTTTCATTTGACCAATGGCTCAAAAGAAAAATTAATGCAATGATGCCTTTGAGAGAAAGTAGACAACGTCCGGATCTTTTTTTGTTTTAGCGGTAGCTGGTTAAATGATATACTAAATTAATACTTTAAAATATAATTTAATTTACTAAATCAATCTGGCATTGAGTAGAATTTAATATTGTCAGCTTTCATTTGACCGATGGCAAAAAAATAGAATTAATGAGATGACGCTTTTGAGAGGAAGTAGATAACGTCCAAATTTTCCTTTTTTTACAGTAGCTGGTTGAATGGTGCTTTCAGTAATATGTGGCTGCATAATAGCTAAAGATACATCAATAAACCTGTAGGGGATGTCTAATGTAGAATGATTTATAGACAAAAGGGATCTTTAAAACGTAACTTACATCTTTTAAATAGTCAGTTGTGATAATTTGTGACCATTATGACAGTTTTTCCAGTAAGTTCTATACAGTTTTCTAGATCACGCTCAGTGGAAATACAAATAAAGATTTACGTTATGAACACGTTAAGCTTTAATAACTTATCTCAATGAACTGTGACTTTTGTCAATGAGTATTTTATTCAAAGATCTACGATAACCACCTGTTATAGGCTTTCTTTCAATAATTTATTCGACGGTTTTGTATCAACCATAGAATTTTAACTAAACAGAAATTGTTTTAAATCGGTATGACGTGCGTCTTGGCCCTTTTGTGACTGTCCAAGTCGCTATCGACGCACTCCTTCACCATCAGGAACTTTCTCTGCCACTCAAAAGTTCTTGTTTCGGGGATATCACATCATTCCCATAGGCTTGCTGAAGCGTATACGCACCATTTCTACTGAGTTTGATAAAAATATGATTGCACACTGTTTCTAGCATTCATCGCCAACACTATTCTGACTGTTTTTTGACGTGTTTCAAAAACACACTTCACACCAAGAGAGCTCCTACCTTGACCTCAGGCAACTGAGCAACTCTGACTCGCTTTCGCTGAAACCTCCCACTACTGTTCCCGCCAGGAGTAGTTATGCGCTGGCGCGCTGGAACGGTAAAAAAAATCATTACTGGAACCTTTGGGACAGACCCTTTACCAGCAAAGGCGGGGGCTCCAGGATGCTGTGCTGGCGAACCTTAGTGTTCAATGGGTGGATATTCGATGGAAATAAACCTGTTGAGAAGAACATGGTGAGTCTGATTGCTTAGAAACTCCTCAAAAAACCCGAGGAGACAACCTCGGGTTGTTTACGACAACCATCTGTTACAGGTTTTTTTCCAGTAATTCATTTGGGGTTCTTTTATCACCCATAGAATTTTAATTAAAACGAAATTATATTTAGTAAATTGTTATGACGTACGTCTTGGCCCTTTTGTGACTCCCCGTGTTCAGTCAACGTTTTGAATAGCCTAGTATTTGGCTGTACATTCAAATTTATCGCCTACAGATATTTTCTGATTTCCATGCAGGAACTTTTGGAAGAAAACTATTTATTTCCTTATATCTTACTCAGTCATTATAAATATTTGATTGAAATTTTGCTTTACAAGACACGTAAAAAAGCGGTATGTGTGTGTATGTTTGTGAGGGGGGAGGATTAACCACCCTAAGTGTCGAGGTTTTTCTATACTTTTGTATGATTTTCTTGCTATATTATTTTTCTCGTATTTCACAATTATATTCATTGTTTTGCCATTTTGACCATTGACCATTTTGTTTTACTTCGACGTTTAACTATTCTTTGCCTTCCTAACGTACTGCAGATTGTGACAATTTAACCATTTGAAATTTTAACCATCATGACATTTTAACCATTCAACTACAGTTGAAAATATAGTTATTTAACATAAATAAGAAAGATGTAGCTTAGCCATCTGTTATTATCCAATAGGATTTATCAGAGGTATGACCTGCTTAACTTATAGAACTAAACTGTTGACATTGTAGAAAATAATGGACAAAGAAGAATACATGGTGAGTATTCTTCTATAAGTTTCTCACCCCAATGCTTTCTTTCTTTGTATCCGTTTTTCATAAGTTGATCAATGGTGCCCCCTTTTTTGTGAAAATTTAGTCTCTTGAGCTTGCTATTTTGTCTAGAATTCTTTTTCTCTTTCAGCCATCCCAAATGCAGTCCAGAAATCCAATGGTTTGGTGTTTGCTTTACTCATTTATTTTCGTGAATCTGTGAAGAAACACATTGATAGTCATCTATCTGAAGAATGCACAGAAGACTTTAATTCAATTCTGGAGATAAGCTCAAACTTGATGAGAGCAACCGTTCAACCGCTGCTTAATTCAATTTCAGATTCAGTGGAAGCAATCCTTTTGACGATGCATCAGGAAGACTTTTCCGCGTGAGAACTTTTCAATCCCTATCTGATAACCAACCTTACTCTTTATACAGCCTGAGAACCAACCTCACTCTTTATACAGCCGGAGAACCAAGCTCTTTATACAAGGGGCTTTTGTCAAAAAGCTGAAGGCACTAACTGTGTAAAGCTGAAGGCACTAACTGAGCTGAAGAACAACCTATATATATATATACATATATATATATATATATATATATATATATATATATATATATATATATATATATATATATATATATATATATATATATATATATATATATATATATATATATATATATATATATATATATATATATATATATATATATATATATATATATATATATATATATATATATATATATATATATATATATATATATATATATATATATATTAAATATATAAATGCTATATATGCTATATATTTTAAATGTAAAAGTTCCATAATCATTCTTGATTTTCAAGCCAATATATTTCCCTTGTTGTTCAAGCCAAGGTTTTACTCGTAGCTGTCCTCACGTTTAGGAAAAACTTTGATATGGTATCATTAACAAACGTGTATTAAGTCAAAAAGAGGTTTCTTCAAATGATAGTAAAGTGACATTAGAATATGGAACAAACAAAAAGTTAAAGAACAATCTGAAATAGCTGTAAATTCCCTACGACACGTGGGATTGAACCTGCATACCGTCGGTCAGAAGGTGCAGCTGTATCAAATACGTCATAGGAAGGCATTATTGACAATAATTCTTCTATAATTTTAATCATTTACTTTAATCAGTAAAAATTTAATGGCTTTGAATGGTGTTGATAGTTTAACTAGGATGAATGTAAATACATAACATGCTGCCTTTTTTTTATCCTCTTTTGTAATTTAATAATTGCTTCTGGAGGAAATTAAATTTTGAGCCCCGAATTGGGCTTCAAAAGATAAAACGGTTCTTAGTAACCCAAAGTTTAAAAATGTATTCCTAAAAAAACTGTTTAGCAGGAAAAATAGCCATTTATAACAGATTCAGAATTGGTAATTATTGTTTCAAGTATTCTCAATATTACAATGCTATTATGGAAACAAATTTGCTGAAATTTTAAAGAACCAGAATCCTCTAAAAAAATGACGTCAGTTTGACTGACATCATTGCTACAGAGTTTTTTTTTTCTTTTTAATGAAGATATGAAGCACATTTTGAAATTCAGGAAAGAAAATTTTCTTTTTTTTATTTTGCTCAATCGAAGTATGAAAAAAAGGACTTTTTTTCCTTTGCTCCTCCCAGAGGTGATTGTATCGAACCAATAGTCCTAGTCTTTTTATAAATATAGTCTTTTTAAGTGACTAAAGAAATTGGAGGCCAATTAGGCCTCCTTTTTTCCCAAAGTCCTTTCATATTAAAATCCGGTGTTGTTCTAAGCATGTGGCGATCTTTTTTAAAATTGTTGACTTGTTTTGAGTACGAAATTTAAAAAATCTGAAAAGTAAAAAATGAAACAATTTATTTTGAAAGTTTACTCATTTTAGAAATTACCACGAATTGTCCATGAGCTTTCTAATTTTGTATTACATTTTTATACTTATTCTGACCTTTGAAGTCCTTCAAAGGTGAAGTCCTTCTTCTTTATTTACATTTGAATTTTGTTTGTAAATTCCACCTAACTAAAACATTTCCGCGAGTTGACAGCAAATTGTTAGTAGCAGCTACCGTAGAAATAAGCCTTAAGTTTTATGTCAAAACACAATGCTACTCTAAACGCATGTTGGTATTTTCAGGCCTGTTAGACAGAACACACGTTCAACACCTCAGTGCTCTCTGTACTTGCGTGAACTACAGGGATTTATTCTTCGCGTCTCTAAGGACTATCTTAGCCTTTATGGAAACAAAGACGGTCTTCAACCTATGTAAGTATAGAATCATCAACAGTTATCTGTGACTATTATGCATCTAATCATGAAAATTCAGATTTTAGATACAAGAGATAGCCTTAATAAAGGGTTCTTTGATATATATATATATATATATATATATATATATATATATATATATATATATATATATATATATATATATATATATATATATATATATATATATATATATATATATATATATATATATATATATATATATATATATATATATATATATATATATATATATATATAACAAATATATAAACAAATTTTGGCTATATATTTGCACATTAGGGGGGTGAGGGTAAAGCATAGCATATATTAAACACGTAACCTAACCTAGGTACCTTCCCCCCCTAAACCCCAAAAAACAAATGTTAAAATATTGTAAATTCAATGAGAAACCACGCTCTTCGATCAATTTAGATAACAATTACCCGCTTTACGGGTCTCCATCACTGCATTCCTTCGATAGTCTATACACCTGTGTACCATTAAGCGCAAAAGTGCCAAAAGAAGTATTTTTGTTAATGATAATCCCCCCAAAAAGGTATTTATTAGAATCTACGGGGGTAATCTTCCGCCCTCAATTAATGCACCTGATTTTATTGCTACGTTGTAGGTTATTTATTGCTTATGTAATCGTGCTTGTACGGATAAAGAGGCAATTAGATATATTTCGTATCTGTGGGTATTAGGGAGCTTGATTTACTCTGGAAACCACTGCTTCGGGACGTGTGAGGTTAGCCTTCAATCCAAACAATTATATTTAGCTTGTTTACTCGCAAGCTCATTTTAATCGTATACGTAAATTTGAACATTATATGTGCTTTTTAATGTGATAGTTAGTAGTTTATACATAACTAACAGAATATCTATTTTATTTATAGTTTATACTTGCAAGCGGGTAAATGAATTTATTAGGTGTATATAGTACTTGGTTATTTTTATATACTGGGTGTCCCGCATAAAATCTTACATATCGACACGTTTTAAAAAGCCAATCTTTAGAACAGGAACATGTTTATTTAATACTAGTCTACCTTAGAGGGGGAGGAGGGTTGGGTGATGGTGATAATAACATGCATTCCAGGGGACACCCTTTTTTTAGTGGGCTTTGGAGGGGGGGGGTAACTTAGGAACTTCAATTTATACTCTTATTAGTTTTAAATTAATAACATCTTAAGTGTTTAGAGCATGGCCGTTTCCAGGATTTGTGCTCAGGGGAGGGAGGGCTATTAAACTATCAAAAATTTGTTTTATGCATTTTCTTTTACTTTTTAAGAGTCAAACCTGGTAATCTCTCCCCTGGATCCGGGCTTGGCTTAGAGTATAAATAAAAAACTGAATTTTGAGTAATTTTGGAATTTCAGATGAAAATATTCATAGAAGCTATAATACCTGTAAATACAATCTACTTTGAAAACTAAATTTCTGTCTCAAAATTGTTTTGGGATCAGGGGGAGGCTAATAGCATGGCAAGTGTTGGAAAATATCACGTTTTTAGGGAGACCGGAATGGAGTAAAACCTTTAGTTTTAAAATGGAAATTTTAGTTAGAATCCATCTATATAATTTTAAATATTTCGAATCTCTTAGAAAACCTAAGTACGTTCTGTCTGAAAACTATTTTATAAATGCTGTCATTTGAAGTTTCAAGTATTTGAGCTCGACCGAATTACCTCCAGGGTGCTCTCTCAATTCCTCACACTCACCCATCAGATGATCCATAGTCTAATCCATATCGCCACGCATAGAGCAAAAGAAAGGACCACCCTGCCCTTGCCTACTCCCAAAATTTTTTCCTTGTCCAAAGTGATAAACTATTTGCCCTGCATTCAATTTGATACACTTTAACTACTAGGCCGTTCTGGCTAAGTGGATGTGCGCTGGGTTGAGAATTCTTTGTTCCAAGGGGCACGGGTTCGATCCCTGGTGTGGCCAGTCATTTGGGTTTGGGATGCGGGTCAGTGGTGTGACTCTGTAAGCTTAGCAATAGTCAACCCAGCTCTAAATGGTTACCTGGAGAAATCTGGGGAAGGTAAGCAGGAAGGGTGTGCGAAAGCACAGGAAGGCTGGCCCCCAGTCCCCCCTCCATTGCACTTCCTGGCTGAGGGCCACGAAACGGAGATTAGCACCGCCGGTTTGGACCTTAAGGGTCTATTTCAGTCATACTTACTTAATTACTTACTACTTTAACTATTTCTTTCTTAAATTCACCTTAAAAAAAATACCCCAAGTGTTACAATATTTAGTTATAACACTTCATAATGGTGCTCTCTGTTGATAAAGAAAATCATGCAATTATAAAAGATAATTTAATAAGTAGTCTAAAATCATTCATTTCAGGGTGATCAACACTGCAAATCGTTGTTTTGATTTATTTTTGCGACATACAAGTTTAGTGCGGCCACTTGGCGAAGGGGGAAAATTACGTATGGCTGCAGATTTTGCACAGGTATGTATATATGTATATTTTTCTTTTTCCCTCAGTCTTGTGTTGATTATAGTTTGTGCCCAAGTAATGTCTGTTTTGCTCATGACATTATATATGCATCCATGAACGTCGAACCACGAATACATGCACATACATACATTGATATGCACATACACAGACGCGCACATTCCCATTTGAACACATGCAGGGGCGTCGTTTGGAGGGGGGCAAGGGGGACAGTTGCCCCCCGTAATAATTTGGAGAAAAATTATTATATAGCTTATGCCCCTTGACTATCCGGATATGGGCCCCTCTTGCCCCCTCCCCCAACAAAAATGCTGGAAATACGACCCTGAACATATGTAAACCTCCAAGTTCGCTTATTTCGCAAAAAATATGATATTGTCTGCTCAAGTAATGTCTGTTTGGCTCGCATACGCATCCATAAGCAAAAAATACGCACAGACAAACGCGTTTGCAAAATACGTGAAGGGGGTACAAAAGAACAGGTTTTTATTTTGCATGGTTCTCTTAAATGGAACTTTCAGTGTGTTTTTTTTTCTTTTATACTTGTTTCTCTTTTTTTTATTTTTCTGTAGTCCACATGCATTGCAGCGTCCACCAGTTTCTTTTAAGTTAAGGATTTATCTTAATTTAGAATTCATCCCATATAAAATAAGATGCGTTTTCGTCAAACTATAAAAATAACGAGTAGATTCTGTCAAAAATATAATTTGTTATAAAACTTAGGTTAATCTGGGGGAGGGGTCAGAATCCTTACTATTAACCAATTTTTTTCTGGAAAACCATTTTTGAGTTCAAGTTTCAATGTTATGGCATGTCCCCTGTATTTAATATCTGAAACAGAATTTTTTTTTCAGTAAACAATCATTCCAGTTTCCACTGATTTTCTTTATAGTTAAGAACTCACGTATTGTCAGGGCTGAAAAAGTGTTACCTCGTTTTAAAGCTAGTTTTGCGTAATTCTATCTGATAGCCTTTTTTTTACATTAGATGGAATTGGCACTAGCACCCCTCGGTTTGAAACTTAACGAATCAGGACAATCATACAAAGCTGTAAAAGCTTTTAAATCAATGCTATTCAATACTTTAGAGGACCTCGTTCAGTCTCCTTTAATTGGTGAAGTAGTGCCGTATAGCGTCGCCTTGCATTTTGCTTTCGCTCAGTCACCGCCTGTCTTAAAATCTCCTCATCAGGTCAGTCAATCGCTTATCAATATATCTTTTACTGTGTCTCTTTATATTCTAATTTCTTAATTTCTCTCGATTTATGAGAGAGATTAAATATAAATATAGACGATTTATAACCACGGGCAATCTATGAGCAGAAAAACAAAATAGTAATTGTGGATTTTGTCAGGGTTTTAGAATAAAAGCTACTGACTGAGTTACCAATCAAATCGGAATATGACCAATTTGAGAAAGCTGAGTCTTTTTTTCTTGACTATTCTAGCTTTGCATAGCTTAAATTAGTGACGTAAAACAGCCTACATATAGCCCACCTCGAAGATTATAAATAACAGAAAATTAGTTCACGATATAAATAAATATCGTACATTTTTTATTCTCGATAGATGGCATTAGCTTTTATTGGCTTAATATAACTGTGATGAAAAACAGATGCAAAATAACGTTTTACTCTCTTTTTTTGTAGTTTTTTTTATAAACTGCAACTTATTGCAATCGCAAGTTATTGAGTGACTGGAAAACTCGAAAAAATCCAAAATCCAGGGAGTATTCTCCTAATCCTGTATTTGTTAGAGCACTTGACACTTTGTGAAGGATTTCTGAAGATTCCAATTAAAAGAAAAAATCTGGTAGAACTTTTAAAGCTGAAAAACATGGACATAGTATTACGTTGGCAGAAACTGTCGAAACTCAAGTCAAAACCTGACGATTTAACGCGTTGCTTGTTCTCGTCCTTTGATGAGCATTTGAATTTCACTTCTGTCAACATGCAAGTACGATAAGACTAGAATCGATTAAAGTAACTCACTTCGGAAGAGTGTCTTGAAATCATAGGAATATCTTGCAAAATTAAATATATTGAAATAAATTATGTATGTTAGATCAGATAGTATAGCTCAAGTGAAAGGACTGGTAGCAAGCAGCATCGGAATACAAGAATTAATGTCTCGAGAGATAAAAATCTCAAGAGGTTTACACAACCCCCCAGAACCCGGGGGTAAGTGTTATTAATTATGCCACGGGTCATAAAAGGTTTTTTGTGGAAGGAATAATCGTATAAACCTCATCGGGGGCTCATTTTATTGGAAATTGAAAGTTCTAGTTCCTTTTTTAAGGGTCAAAAGGAACCGGAAGGTAATTTGCCCTTCTGCCCTTTTTACCCCAAATCCATCCGATCGAATTTTTGAGATAGCCATTTTGTTATAATAAGTCAAAAGGTCAAATAACAAAAACTCCAGGGTCAACACAACCCACCAGAGCCCGGAGGCAAGTGTTGTATGTTATTCCCTGAGGGCATATAAGGTTCTTATGCGAGGGCTTTGAAAATAGTTCAAAGATCAGATATGTCCAACCCCCACCCCCACTCAAAATACTTATGAACGCTGTTTTGTTCCAAAACTTAAAGGGACCTGACTCCTGGCCTGCTCTGCATGGCCCAACCCCTCCCCCACAAAAAAACTTGTTTAAGATATTTTATTCCAAAAATTATGGCAACTCACCTCTGGCCATCCATGGCCCGACCCCCCCCCCCCTCCAAAAAAAAAAAAATATTAACAATATTTTATTCCAAAAATTATGGCAACTTACTCCTGGTCGTCCATGGCTGGATATCCTTCCCTCCTCCGTAAAAATATCAATGATTGATAAACCATGGGAGCTGGCCCCTGATCCTACCTCCATTCCTTCCCCCCTACTTGAAGACTTATTAACGATATTCTATTCCCAAAATTACGCGAACAGTTTATTAGCTCTTTCCAAAACTGTTCAAGACACCTATATTCTTCACTACAAACAAGAGTTTGGCTACTGCCCGTTTCCCTAACGGTAAAAGCATAAGGTCTACTGCGTATTTGGCACTTTTCTAAAATGAATTATATTACAAATATTTGTTTTGGTACTTACTAAAACATTGAAAATAAAATGGAAATTGCATTGAAACCAGACCAGGATGCACCAAAAGGCTCACTAGGCCCTGGCTAGGCCCTGTGGTTTTCCCTATACCCGAAGTTTTCGGGATTTCCCCGAAAATCTTAAAAAACGGAGCGGCAAAAACGCTTGGGCCTAGAAGTGTCAAAGCTTTAAATCCGGCCCTGAGTGAAACAAAATCTTGAGCTACTGAGCTTTAAGTAATCAATATCGTTATATATCGAATATTCAGTTTAATTTCATTAGTTCTAGCCCAGACTGTTAATTTATCTTGGAATAAAAGATAATTTTGAAATAGGGAATTTTAAAAAACTTGAAACTTTGGCAATCAAAAATGAACAGAAATTAAGTGAAAAAAAACTTTCCGAAAAAGAAGTTTTTTTAAGAAAAGTAAAGGTCATTTTAAACTTACGATCAGAAGAAGTAGAAACCTACAATAACTCAAACTTAAAATGACCAAAAATTACTATCAAAGAACAAATGAAACCCAAAATGAACAGAAATTAAGATAAACAATCATAGCAAACGAACATGGTACTAATACAACAGGTACTAATATGCAAATTATTATGCAAAACAACAGGTACTAACATAAATGAATAAATAAATCTTAAAACAAGTAAAGTTTAAATTGAAAATGCAAATCAAGCTTAAAACGAAAAAAAAAATTTTGCTATTGAAGTATAAATGAAACTCTGAACGAACAGAAATTAAATAAACAATCACTGCAAACAAACATACAATAGATATTAATGTAAATGAATAAATAAATCTTAAAACGAGTGAAACTTAATTTGAAAATGCAGATCAAGCTTGAAACGAACAAAAATCACTACAAACAAGAGTTTGGTTGTTTTTTGTTTTTTTTCGGTTCTCCTTCTCTCATCATAAAAGTATAAAACCCACTACACAGTAGGTTTCATTTACCTAAACCTTAAGCGCCAATGACGCAGTAGGTTTTAGAATTTTATGCGAGGAAGCTGTCAGTCTTTTTTTGTGATCGTAATTACGGGACCATAATCAAGCTTTTTTTGCTGTTTGCGGATGATACATGTCTTATGGTGGCACCAAGAACAGAAAGTGAATTACTGACTATGATAAGAAATAGTATGTCAAGGATACAAAAGTGGATGAAGGTTAATCACCTAAAGCGGAATTATAAGAAATCTCATTGGGTAATTTTTTCTAGATCGCCAGATTTCTATCCTTGGTCGAAGGAATTAAATGTCGGATCTTACCATATTGAGCGTGTACCGTCTGGGAAATATCTTGGTGTAATAGTGGATGAGACTATTAGTTTCTCAAAGTACATAAGTACAATATATATCATCTAAAATTGCTCGGAATGTAGGTATTCTGAGAAAGTCGAAATATTTTTCCCAGTTAATATACTTAGATTGATATATTTTTCTATTGTCCACCCTTATTTGATTTATTGTTGTTCGGTGGGGCCATCTACTTTCAAACACATTTGAAGTCATTACATGCTCTCCGAAATTCGGCGATTCGGGTTCTTATTAGTTGTGACAATCGTATATCAGTTAGAGATAGTTATAAAAAAAATTAATATTTTACCAGTTTCAGGTCTTTTATTTTTTATAAGGCTCTGTTTATGTTTGGTATATTGCATAAAAATGCACCTGAATGTTTTATTGGTGTGTTTGAGAGAGATCAACCTGAATATGAGACAAGGAATTCATTAGCAATTAGAAAACCGATTAAAAGGTGTACAAGGTCTGCATTTTCGACTCGCCATGTTCTTCCTCCTATATGGAAGTCTTCCTTATGATATAATTCAAGAGACTGATAGGCCGACTTTTCGTGGGTTTCTTAGGGACCATTGTTTGGTATTTATGTTTTATGTTTTTTTGTATTTATTTTATATATATAGGTGATTTTTAGCTTGCTTTTTGTTTTGTTATTTGTTGTTTAGGGCAATCTATTGATATGTGATTTGTTTTGTAGTTTCGAGAATGTCCGCACAAGCCATAAGGCTTTTTGGCAAATTTTTCTTTTTTTTGTATTGTTATCTCTGTTTTTCAAAATAAATTTTCTCTCTTTCTCAATAGGAAAAATGTAGCTGACAGTTCTAGCGGAGTTCGCTTTGACTGCGAATGCAAAAAACATCCCGGCATATTGTACAAAAAGCAATACAACGTAAGAAAGTACAATAACCCAGGGATTCCTAAGACTAGGCAAAAAAATTGATTGATTTTAGAACTTCGCTTTTTTTATTGTTTCTTATTTCCTAAGGTAAAGCCAGTGAAATTGAACTGTATAAGCTGTAAGCTTTTTTGTCCTTTGAAATATTCCTTAACAGTAAGATGAATTTGTTCCTGAAACTAACTTATTCCATGGTTTTACCATCATTTATTTTCTTGTCTTGCTCTTCTATCACAATCCTCATGAAGGACTTCATTATCAAGCGGATCTTGAAAATATATTGATCTCTGATATCTCTCAATTATTCAACAAGTTGTCTTCATGATTTAAAGTATATCCCCAAATGTTAGTATGCAAATGGTATTACTGGTAGATTTTTATATCTATAACATTTAGTTTTGGGTTTGAAAGAGTTGGGATTCATAATTATTTATCGACAATTCGTCCATAACCGCTGTTTTGCATGGATGTCCATGCCGTCCATAGCTGGTCCATACTGTCATTTATACTAAAAAGCAGATGCTATGTGTGTAATCAGTTTGCCAGGTTTCATCACAAAATCTAATGAATAATTGTACGTTTGCGTTGAATATGATCAACAGATGACAGATGGAATCATCTCCTTGGCGAGCCCAAAGTAGATGTGGAACGTCCATCAAAGATGTTTCAAAACTACTTTGAACTTTTATAACAGGAAGCAAAAAGGGAAAGAAGACCTGGTAACTGCCGTATTTGCATCATTTTTTCCTTCCCCCCCCTAAATTTTGAAAAACACTTTCTGGGGTATTTTGATGGAAAAATACCTATGCTTAGATATTTTGATTGAAAAAAAAAAAAATTGTCACTCTTCCCACCTTTGATTAAAAAAAAAAACTTATTTTACCCCCTTAGAATGTTCGTGAATTTACGCCACTGAACTGCTGACATAGGGATGCCTACTTGGTCCAGCGTTGACATGTAAGTATATTAAGTGAGTACGTCCAAAATCATGGTTGCACCGTTAGCTGCAATCTAGTAAAATATGAACAGGTCCCATAGTAACTACAAAATAGTGCGAAACCCCCTAAAAATGGTGTCAGATCGAGACACAAGGTATACCATTAGAACTACCTTGCCCGAAAACCATATGAAGGAAACTTACAGTCCCCTGGCTTGAACAACAAGGAAAGCCATTGGGTTAAAAAACAAGGAAAGTGGCTGCAACTACGGTTATTCTGCAGCGAAATCATCTTTTTTTCAGTTTTTTTCCATCTGAAACTAGTTAGGTACGGGAACATTATAGAGAGCTGTTAAAGGGCTTATTTTAAAGAAAATTGCTACATCTACGTGCTTTTGTAGTTAACGAAAAAAACGATATTTAAAATAAAATCAATTTTTTACGAAAAACTGCATTTTCGTATACAAGTATAGCACAAGTATATTTTGAAAAGTTGCTTCTCTAAGATAAGGGGCCATATTTTCAATATATGGAACACAAACTGACCCTTTCCCATGCTCAAAACTGAATGGGAATTGAACTTAAGTTAAAATTGAATGGGAATATTGCTTATCATTCCTAATTCTTCTTTGGAGCCTTAGCAATACACTAACTTACGTTATATTTAAAGGCTACATATAGTGTATAAAAACAGTTTCTACAACAAGATAGAATTTTCTTCATATAGTATACAACTAGAATGTATATTATATACTACACAGTACTATACATTAATTAATATGCCCATTTGCGTACAAGGTGCACAGCAAGGACGCCAATCAGGGGAGAGGGCTGAGAGGCAATTGCCCCCTCCTTATATTCTGAAAGACACCATTTTAATATTTTGTTGAAAATAATCAGAATCCCCCCTCCCTCGATTTTTAACAGCGCTTTTCTTGTATCCTCATTAAAAATTGAATAAAAATTTTCCCCCCGCTTCTCCTACATTCTCATGAATGTATACCCATGGTGTATCGGATGTCAAACATCATCAGAACTCTACACACTGTGTGCAAAGTATTTTGAAAACTAATTTCGGCAAATTCTCGGCAAAATTTTTGTAAAATTGCCCGAAATTTAGCAAAATTCTTGATTTCTGCAAAAAAATTGGCTTAAATCAGGTAGCGATTCGGTAAAATTTACGAAGATCGCCCCTCCAATGAAATGAGTCTCGGGACACCCCTGTGTATAGGATGTCAAAACATCATCAGAACTCTACACACTGTGTGTAAAGTATTTTGCAAACTTAGATAGATTCGATCGCGTACACTGTACTTAAATAGAAGGATGTGCTTTGACCAGCCCTATTTGGCTGAGGGATACAATTGTATGAAGGTCTCGAAGAAAAGTTGTGTACTCTGTTGTACTAATAATTTCCTGCTAAAATTTAAAAAAATCATGTACAACTAACAAAAATAATTTATTCAACTCATTTAAGCTGCTATTTGGCTATGCAGATGCTGATGGGGATTTAACCCCGTATTTTTAAAACTTCGAAGTCTGAAGGTTTGTGTTCTTCGACAGAATGTTTCTGTAACTTGCTCGGAAACGACAACACACTTATGTCATTCAATTCATTAGAAACTACGAGTGTACTGTCATCGCTGTAGCTTCCAAAATAATAATCTTCGTTCTTCGCCTTACATTTTATATAAGTAACCTAGTAACCTTATATAAAGTAATATATATTTTAAGTCTTATAATAATATATATTAAGCCTTATAATTATATAATATATAATTAACTTTACAATAAGTACCTTATATTAAGCAACCTAGTCTTCTTAGCATAAATTTTCAAACATATTCTTGCATCCTGAATTCTCAAAATTTCCAAAAATTCATGCACTTTGCTAGCATTTTTATCATTCTAAGGCACTTAAATCATCTGAAAATCTAAGTCTAGCAGGGTTTTACCTTCCCTTTTCATTCCATACTCTTCCATAGCCTTTTGCATGTCAGTACAAACAAAAATGAAACAAACTAAATAATAAAAACGTACTACTTCTAGGTAAACGCATTTAGATATAAAGAAACGATACGTTTTACGAAGAAATGTTTTTACGTTAAAGGTATGTTCGGAAACTGAACTATCATAAATGACAATTAATTATTTGTTATTATTTCCGTTGTAGGCCAGCAGATAATAGAAAATTATGTATTTGTATTTCTATAAATGCGAAACGGAAAACAACGTCCTATAATTTTTGTATTGTGAGAATTTTGGGCTAAATTTGTTGTAATTTACCATTTTAGGCCGAAGGTAATGACAATTAGCTGCAATCAATGACCATTAATAATATTTGAATTTCGGGACACGCTAAATTCTTGTGATTTCCCAAAGAATAGAAATTTCCAAAACTAATTCTGTTGCCTTTCTTTTCAGACCGCCAATTGGTCGATCACGAGATATTCTCAATGGCTTGACGAGCATCAAAATGAAAAAGATCGTCTTCTTCTTGTTCGAGGTGCTTTAGATGCCTATGCGCACAGTGCTAAAGCTAAAAATGCCAAATTACTTCGTGAATTTGAAATTATGCTACAACTTGTAGAAAAGGGTCTTAACACCCTCTGAGCTTAAAATTGCGTTATTACTGGTGAATTGACAGTTTTATTAATATTATTTTTTAATTGTGGTACAATAAACTATTCATAAAAAGGCTGATTTATTTTCATCCATTCACAAAACCTCGTTTAGGACTTTTCATGTCATGTCACTTTTCATGTCAGCGATCGAGATCGAGGTTCTCGATCGCTTGATATGCCTGCTTAACGCTAGGGATATTATTTGGTTATATTTGATGTTAATAATTTTTTGGAGAGGTCAACAGAAAATGAATGTGGGCGCATCTTTAGGTAAGCCATTTCATATTAATGTGCAGCCATTCCATATTAATGTGCAGCTTGGGAAAAATTAATATCTCAAGTAGTCGGTTTGTCACATCGTTTGCTTTTGACAATTATTCTACGCAGTTCCTTGTAGATTCTCTTTTTTCTCGTATTAAAAGAACAAGTATAAATTCATGGAAAGAAAAAAAAGAGGTAGCTTTCGTGTCTCGAGTCTTTAAATAATTAATTAAAAAAACTTTCCGAAAAATAAGTTTTTCAAAGAAAAGCAAAAGCCATTTTAAACTTAACCTCAGGAGATACAAATACCTGTTAAAATTCAAACTCAAAACGACCAGAAATTACTATTAAAGAATAAATGAAACCCAAAACGAACAGAAATTAAATAAACAATCATAGCAAAAAACATACTAGAAGTAATAATATAAATGAATAAATAGATCTTAAAGCGAGTAATGCTTAGATTGAATATGAAAATCTAGCTTAAAACGAAAACAAATATTTTGCTATTTAAGTATAAATAAAACTTAAAACGCACAGAAATTAAATAAAAACTCAATACGAAAAAACATACAATATATATTAATGTAAATGAATAAATAAATATTAAAACGAGTGAAACTTAAATTGGATATGCAAATCAAGTTTGGATCGAATAAAAATAACTACAAACAAGAGTTTGAGTATTTTCTCACTGCAGAAACCTAAAACCTACTGCGTCAGTGGCGCTTTACTTAAAACAATTCTTTGAAATATTTTCACTTTTGTAACTTTAAGAAATCAAAAATTAATTATGATTTTAGGGAATAAATATCAGCATATGTATATTAAATTGACAATGCACATTTTTTTTCAGTAAACTCATTTGATTTTTTTTTCTCAGTAAAGTACAAATTATGTTCTGGCTTTTAGAAAGCATTGGGGTTTTGAAACCTACTCACATTAATGTATTCTCGTAACTCTAATATTTATTTTAATTTTTGTTCGTTTTGGGTTTCATTTATTTATTGATACTGATTTGGGGTAGTTGTATGCTTGGTAGATTATATCATGGTCCGGACGCCAGGTGTTTAAAATGTGAGTTATATCACGACGGAATGGGGCTGCTACGTGAATTAGCCTACCCTCCATCCCCAAAGTTACCATGCAGTTTCAAAAATACCAATGGCACTTGCTTACGAGTTGTGGAACACCCCGAAACTTGACATTTTATTATATTTCGGTGTTTCATGCAAGAAAATACATGTTCCACAAAGTTTGAGGTGCAGTTTTCCGCTCAAATAGAAATGCCTAGAAGCCATAGATTGTTTTCATAACAAACTAACACGATTAGTTAAAAAAAAATGGCACAGTTAAAAAAATGGCAAAACTTTATGAGTCTTGAACAGTCTTGGAAAGTATAAACAAAATCAAATTGAATATTAGATATATAATGATATTAATTTTTGAAAGATCGATCAGTTCAAGTTTTTTTTTCACTGCAATTTTTATTTTCATTTTCAATGCTTTAGGAACTAGAAAATAATAAATTTGTAATATACGAGTAATTCGTTTTCAGTGAAGCACCAATGACGCAGAAGGCCTTAGGTTTTTACAGTTAAAGAAGGGGGCAGTATCCAAATTTTGCTTGTAGTGAAACTATATTTGTCTTGACCTATCTTGAAAAGAACTAATTAATTAAATTGAATATTTGATGCATAATGATATTAATTGCTAAAAGCTCATCAGTTCAAAATTTTACTGTAATTTTAATGTTTATTTTCAATATTAAGTACAAAAGAAAACATTTGAAATATAATTCGTTTTCAGTAAAACACCAATGACGCAGTAGGTTTTAGGCTTCTACAGTGAGACGATACCCAAACTCTTTTTTGTAGTTATTGTTATTGTATTCAAACTTGATTTGCTTATTAGATCTAAGTGTCACTTTTTTTAAGATTTATTTATTCATTTAAATTAATATATGTTGTATATTTTGTTCACACTGAATTTTTATTTAATTTATGTTCATTTTAAGTTTCATTTATACATTAATAGCAAAATATTTGTTTTCGTTTTAAGCTAGATTTTCATATTCAATCTAAGCATTACTCGCTTTAAGATCTATTTATTCATTTATATTATTACTTGTATGTTTTTTGCTATGATTGTTTATTTAATTTCTGTTCGTTTTGGGTTTCATTTATTCTTTAATAGTAATTACTGGTCGTTTTGTGTTTGAATTTTAACAGGTATTTGTATCTCCTGAGGTTAAGTTTAAAATGGCCTTTACTTTTCTTTGAAAAACTTATTTTTAGGAAAGTTTTTTTTTAATTAATTTTTGTTCGTTTTTTATTGCAAAAAGTTTCAATTTTTTTTGGCATGGGGGGGGGGGTGCTTACTGTCCGATTATTCTTGACTTTAAAAAACGGATCTAGAACTTTAAATTTAAATCGAATGAGGCTTTGTTCAAAGTATATACGATTACCTCTTTGATAAAAACCTTATATATGAACAATAGACAGCTTTCATAACTTGTGGACAGCGATTGACAACAATGAATGGATTGAAAAAATAGATCCAATAAGGAGATTTAGACCATTTCACTTGCTGACACAAAGGGATCACGGCTGTTTGGAATTGACCTTAATAGGAATTTGTGTGCCAAAGCAATTTTGCATCTATCACAGAATATGCATTTTAACCTTATAATTGGATAATTATAACAGATTTCCTATGTGTTCTTCGAATACAAAAACCCTTCCCATAAGTTATCAGCCCCCCTTAATAAGTAATGCCTCAGGGTATAGCTTACAATGTCTACCCCTGGGCCTTGATGCGCTGTATCGACACCGGAGTTTTTGTTATCAGAACTTTGAACTATTTTAACAAAATGACTATCTCAAAATTTTTATCTGATGCATTGAGGGCGTGGAGGAGGGAGAGGGGCTAGTTGCCCTTCAAACTCTTTTGACTCAGAACTGACTCAAAAAGTGAACAAGAACTTTCAATTTCCAATCAAACGAGCCCTTTAAAGTTTATACGAGCATCCTTCCATAAGAAATAATATGAAGGATTCGGAGAATCCTTAAATTACAACCCTTTCCCTGAGGGCTTTGGGGCAGTTGTCATCCTCAAAAACCTAATTTCAAGAACTTAAAACAACCTTTAATAAAATGTATGTCTCAAAATTTCGATTGGACGTGTTTGGGGAAAAGGTGGGCGTGAGAGGAGGGTTAGTTGCCCTCAAATCACTTCCGACTATTACAAAGGGCACTAGCCCTCGGAATTTCCAATCGAATGAGCCTTTTTTGAAGTTTCTACGACACCGCCTTCTATAAAAACCTTATATGCCCCCAGGGCATAACTTAAAACCCTTGCCCTGAGGGTTTTGGGGGATTGTCCTCCTCAAAAACATATTTTCTATCTCGAAATCAAGTACGCTGAACAAAATGGCTGTCTCAAAATTTTGATTTGATTTGTTTGGGGAATGATGGGCGTGGGGGGGGGCTAGTTGCCCTCAAATCACTTTCGACCATTAAAAAGGGCACTAGCCCTTTGAATTTCCAACTGAATGTGCCTGTTTTGAAGTTTCTAAGACAACGCCTTCTATAAAAACCTTATATGCCCCCAGGGCAGCACTTAAAACTCTTGCCGAGGGGTGTGGGGGAGTGTCCTCCTCAAAAAAAAATTTTCATCTGGAAATCAGCTACACAGAACAAAAAGTCTATCACAAAAGTTTGTGTGGATGTGATATGTGATGGGCGTAGGGGTGGGGCTAGCTGCCCTCCAATCACTTTTGACTATTAAAAAGGGCACTATCCCTTTGAATTTCCAATCGAATGAACCTTTTTTGAAGTTTCTACGACAACGCCTTCTATAAAAACCTTTTATGCCCCCAGGCCATATCTTAAAATCCTTGCCCTGAAGGTTCTGGGGGAGTGTCCTCCTCAAAAACATATTTTCTATCTGGAAATCAGCTACACTGAACAAATTGGCTATCTCAAAAGTTTGATTGGATGTGTTTGGGGAAATTATAGGCATAGGGGGGGGGGGGCCGAGCGGCACTTCAATCACTGTCGACTATTAAAAAGGGCGCTAGTCCTTTAATTTCCAATCGAATGAGCCTGTTTTGAAGTTTCTACGACAACGCCTTTTATAAAATCCTTAAATGCTCCCAGGGCATAACTTAAAACCTTTGCCCTGAGGGTTGTGGGGGAGTGTCCTTCTCAAAAATATATTTTCAATATGGAAATCAACCACGCTGAACAAAAATGGCTATTCTTAAAATTTTGATTGGATGTGTTTAGGGGAATGATGGGAGTAGGGAGGGGGGGGGGCTAGTTGCTCTCCAATCACTTTTGACTATTAAAAAGGGCACTATCCCTTTGAATTTCCAATCGAATGAACCTTTTTTGAAGTTTCTACGACAACGCCTTCTATAAAAACCTTATATGCCCCCATATATTAAAACCCTTGCCCTGAAGGTTGTGGGGGAGTGTCCTCATAAAAAAAATCTTTTCTATCTGTAAATCAACTATGCTGAACAAAATGGCTATCTCAAAATTTTGATTGGATGTGTTTGGGAAAATGATGTGCGTGGGGGGGGGGGCTAGTTCCACTCCAGTCACTTTCGACTATTAAAAAGGGCACTAGCCCTTTAATTTCCAATCGAATGAGCCTATTTTGAAGTTTCTACTACAACGCCTTCTATAAAAACCTTATATGCCCCCCAGGGCATAACTTAAAACCCCTGCCCTGAGCTTTGTGGGGGAGTATCCTCCTCAAAATGTATTTTCTATTTGGAAATCAACTACGCTGAACAAAATGGCTATCTGAAAATTTTGCTTGGATGTGTTTGGGGAACTGTTGGGCTTGGGGGGGGAGGGATTCTAGTTAAACTCCAATAGCTTTCGACTGTTAAAAAGGACACTAGCCCTTTAATTTCCAGTCGAATGAGCATGTTTTGAAGTTTCTATGACAACGCCTTCTATAAAAACCTTATATGTCCCCAGGGCGTAACTTAAAACCCTTGCCCCGAGGGTTTTGGGGGAGTATCTTCCTCAAAAATATATTTTCTATCTGGTAATCAACTATGCTCAACAAAATGGCTATCTCAAAATTTTGATTGGATGTGTTTGGGGAAATGATGGGGGTGGGGGGGGGCTAGTTGACCTCCAATAAGTTTGGACAATTAAAAAGGCCAATAACCATCTAATTTCCAATCGAATGCGCCTGCTTTGAAGTATATACGAAAACGCCTTCTATAAAAACCTTATATGTCCCCAGGGCCTAACTTAAAACCCTTGCCCTGAGGGTTGTGGGGGGGTATCCTCCTCAAAAATATATTTTCTATCTGGAAATCAGCTACGCTGAACAAAATGGCTATCTTAAAATTTTGATTGGATGTTTTTGGGGAAATGATGGGCGTGGGGGGGCAGGGGGGCTAGTTACACTCCAATCACTTTCGACTATTAAAAAAGGAACTAGCTCTTTAATTTCCAATTGAATGAGCCTGTTTTGAAGTTTCTACGACAACGCCTTCTATAAAAACCTTATATGCCCCCAGGGTGTAACTTAAAACCCTTGCCCTGTGGGCTGTGGGGGGTATCCTCCTCAAAAATATATTTTCCATCTGGAAATCAACTACGTTGATTTTGATTGGATGTGTTTGGGGGAATGATGGGCGTGGGGGGGGGGCTAGTTGCCCTCCAATCATTTTCGACTATGAAAAAGGGCAATAGAAATCTCGATTTCCAATCGAATGAGCCCCCTTTGAAGCTTCTACGACGACCCCGTCCATATGAAGTGCCTCAAAAAATAATAATAAATAAATCAAAGGCAACGCTGTAGCGTTGCCTATAGTAAAGGCCATACGGCTCCAATGTTTTATTATTATTTATTATTATTTTTTTCCCAGAGGCACTTCATATGGAAGGGGTCGTCGTAGAATCTTCAAAGGGGGCTCATTCGATTGGAAATTGAGAGTTCTAGTGCCCTTTTTAATAGTCGAAAATGATTGGAGTTTAACTAGCCCTCCCCCCACGCCCATCATTCCCCCGAACACATCCAATCAAAATTTTGAGATAGCCATTTTGTTCGGCGTAGTTAATTTCCAGATATAAAATATATTTTTGAGGAGAATACTCGCCCACAACCCTCAGGGTAAGGGTTTTAAGTTATGCCCTGGGGGCATATAAGGTTTTTATAGAAGGTGTTGTCGTAGAAACTTCAAAACAGGCTCATTCGATTGGAAATTAAAGAGCTAGTGCCCTTTTTAATAATCGAAATTGATTGGAGTGTAACTAGCCCCCTCCCCCCCACGCTCACCATTTCCCCATACACATCCAATCAAAATTTTCAGATAACAATTTTGTTCAGCGTAGTTGATTTCCAGATAGAAATTACATTTTTGAGGAGGACACTCCCCCACAACCCTCAGGGCAAGGGTTGTAAGTTATGCCCTGGGGGATATAAGGTTCTTATAGAAGGTGTTGTCGTAGAAACTTCAAAACATGCTCATTCGATTGGAAATTAAAGGGCTAGTGCCCTTTTTAATAGTCGAAAATGATTGGAGGTCACCTCGCCCCCCCCCCCACGCCCATCATTTCCCAAAACACATCCAATCAAAATTTTAACAAATCTATTTTGTTCAGTTTAGTCGATTTCCACTTAGAAAATATGTTTTTAAGGAGGACACTCCCCCACAACCTTCGGGCCAAGGGTTTTAAGATATGACCCGGGGGCATATAATGTTTTTATAGAAGGTTTTGTAGTAAAAACTTCAAAAAAGGCTAATTTGATTGGAAATTCAAAGGGAATTGCCTTTTTTAATAGTCGAAAGTGTTTGGAGGGCAACTAGCCCCCCTCCACGCCTATCCTTCCCCTAAACACATCCAATCAAAATTTTGAGATAGCCATTTTGTTGTGCTTAGTTTATTTTCAGTTAGAAAATATATTTATGTGGAAGACAATCCCCCACAATCCTCAGGGTAAGGGTTGTAATTTATTCTCTGGGGGCATAAATGTTTTTATAGAAGGTGTTGTCGTAGAAACTCCAAAAAAGACTCATTCGATTGGAAATTCAAAGGGCTAGTGCCCTTTTCAATAGTCGAAAGTGATTTGAGGGCAACTAACCCCCTCTCACGCTCACCTTTCCCCCAAACACATCCATTCAAAAGTTTGAGACAGCAATTTTATTTAATGTAGTTTTATGTTCTAGAAATTAGGTCTTGGAGTATGACAACTCCCCCACAGCCCTCAGGGCAAGAGTTGTAATTTAAGGATTCTCCGAATCCTTCCTATTATTTCTTATGGAAGGGATGCTCGTTTAAATTTTGTAGAGGTCTCATTTGACTGAAAATTGAAAGTTCTTGTTCACTTTTTAAGAGTCAAAAGAGATTGGAGGGTGACTAGCCCCCCCCCTCCTCCACGCCCTAAATGCATCAGGTAAAAATTTTGAGATAGACATTTTGTCAAAATAGTTCAAAGTTCTGATAACAAAAAACTCCGGTATCGACACAGCCCACCAGGGCCCGGGGCTAGGCGTTGTAAGTTATGCCCTGGGGTATAACTTATTAAGGGGGTTTTTAACTTATGGGAAGGGGTTTTGTATGGGAAGAACACATAGGAAATCTATTATAATTATCCAATTATAAGGTTAAAATACATGCTCTGAGATAGATGTAAAATTGCTTTGGCACACAAAATCCTATTAAGGTCAATTCCAAACAGTCGTGATCCTTTTGTGTCAGCAAGTGAAATGGTCTAAACCCCCCTATTGGAGCCATTTTTTCAATCCATTCATTGTTGTCAATAGCTGTCCACAAGTTATGCAAGCTGTATATTGTTCATATATAATGTTTTTATGAAAGATGTAATCGTATATAATTTTAAAAAGGCATCATTAGATTTAAATTTAAAGTTCTATATCCTTTTTTTAAAGTCAAGAATAATCGGACAGTAATCAACCCCCCCCCATGCCATAAAAACTTGAAACTTTTTGCGATCAAAAACGAACAAAAATTAATTAAAAAAAACTGTCCGAAAAATAAGTTTTTTAATGAAAAGTAAAGGCCATTTTAAACTTAAGCTTAATACATACAAATACCTGTTAAAATTCAAACTCAAAACGACCAGAAATTACTATTAAAGAATAAATGAAACCCAAAACGAACAGAAATTAAATAAACAATCATAGCAAAAAACATACAACAAGTAATAATATTAATGAATAAATAGATATTAGAGCGAGCAATGCTGAGATTGAATATGAAAATCAAGCTTAAAACGAAAACAAATATTTTGCTATTAAAGTATAAATGAAACTTAAAACGAACAGAAATTAAATAACAATCAATGCGAACAAACATACAATATATATTAATGTAAATGAATAAATAAATCTTAGAACGAGTGAAACTTAAATTGAATATGCAAATCAAGTTTGAATCGAATAAAAATAACTACAAACAAGAGTTTGGGTATCACCTCACTGCAGAAGCCTAAAACCTACTGCGTCATTGGCGCTTTACTGAAAACGAATTATATTACAAATGTTTTCTTTTGTACTTAATATTGAAAATAAATATTAAAATTACAGTAAAATTTTGAACTGATGTGCTTCTAGTAATTAATATCATTATGCATAAAATATTCAGTTTAATTTATTAGTTCTCTTCAAGATTAGTCAAGACAAATATAGTTTCACTACAAACAAAATTTGGATACTGCCCCCTTCTTTAACTGTGAAAACCTAAAGCCTTCTGCGTCATTAGTGCTTCATTGAAACGAATTACTCGTATATTACAAATTTATTATTTTCCAGCTCTTACAGCATTGAAAATGAAAATAAAAATTACAGTGAAAAAAAAATCTTGAACTGATGGATCTTTCAACAATTAATATCATTATATATCTAATTTTCAATTTGATTTTGTTTATACTTTCCAAGACTGTTCAAGACTCATATAGTTTTGCCATTTTTTTTTAACTCTGCCATTTTTTCTAACTAATCGTGTTGGTTTGTTATGAAAACATTCTATGGCTTCTAGACATTTCTATTTGAGCGGAAAACTGCACCTCAAACTTTGTGGAACATGGATTTTCTTGCATGAAACACCAAAATATAATAAAATGTCAAGTTTCGGAGTGTTCCACTACTCGCAAGCAAGTGCCATTGGCATTTTTGAATCCGCATGGTCAATATAGGGGGTGGAGGGTAGGCTAATTATCGTAGCAGCCCCATTCCGTCGTTGTATGATTCACACTTTCAACACCTGGCGCCCGGACTATCATATAATCTCCCAAGCATACAGCTATCCCAAATCAGTATCAATAAATAAATGAAACCCAAAACGAACAAATTTTAAAATAAATATTAGAGTCAAACTCAAAACAAGCATAAATTAATATGAGTAGGGTTCAAAACCCCTATGCTTTTAAAAAGCCAGAATATAATTTGTACTTTAATGAAAAAAAATTCAAATGAGTTTACTGAAAAGAAATGTACATTGTCAATTTAATATACATATGCTGATATTTATTCCCTAAAATCTTAATTAATGAAAGAATTGTTTTCAGTAAAGCGCCAATGACGCAGTAGGTTTTAGGCTTCTGCAGTGAGGCGATACCCAAACTCTTGTTTGTAGTTATTTTTATTCGATTCAAACTTGATTTGCATATTCAATTTAAGTTTCACTCGTTTTAAGATTTATTTATTCATTTACATTAATATATATTGTATGTTTGTTCCACAGTTCATATAATTATCCAGTAAGCTTATCGCAGATCATTTCTGGTCTTCGTTCTCGGTGCGAGCAAAAAGCTCCTCCCACTTCTTTCTGCATTAGCGGGTTAGTCTGTTTCCGATTGTTTCCAACAAAGTGCATTATTCGTAATAGCGGGTTTCCACTTGTTTCCGATTAGATCACAGTCTGACTTGTGTCCCCGTGAAAAGATCTGATGCCGCCTATGTTTCTATCTGCAAAAACGTTCTCTGGAGCACTCGCACCTTGGTCCGGGTGTTTATAATGGGTGAGATAGGGAAAGATCATACTGGATAATTATATAAACTGTGGTTTGTTCGTATTGATTGTTATTTAATTTCTGTTCGTTTTAAGTTTCATTTATATTCTAATGGCTAAATATTTTTTCTGTTTTAAGCATGATTTTCATTTTCAATCTACAAATTACTCGCTTTAAGATCTATTCATTCATTTATGTTATTATTTACTGCGTGTATTCTGCTATGATTGTTTGTCTACTTTCTGTCCGTTTGTGGTTTCATACATTCTTTACTATTAATTTCTTGTCGTTTTTATTTTGAATTTTAATATGTATTTTTATCTGCTTAGGTTAAGCTTAAAACTGCAATTATTTTCCTCTTAAAAAATCATTTTTCAGACAGTTTTTTTTTTAATTAATAATAATAAAACATTAGGGCCGTATGGCTTTTACTATAGGCAAAGCTATGGTGTTGCCACTGATGAAACTCAGGCGCTATTAGGATTGCAATAATAATTTTAGTAATAATGCATCTGTTTGTATATTGACAAGAGGGCTCCATACTCTTCTGGGAAGGTAGATTGTGCAGCTTTTAGCAGGATGCGTAATCAAGCCCAGCAGAGAACGTTGGGATGCATATCTCTTTTTTTTTAATTTAAAGACATTGAAAATAAAAAAAGATACAATTTTGGCCAGTTTCGATGCCATTTCTATGTATACATCTTGCGACATTAAAAAATGTGAACTAGCTCTTCAAAGGAAATTAGAAGATAATATTGATCAAATAGACTACAAAACACTGGATATAGAGACTATTATGCGTCTCGTCTGTCTTTGCAATAGTTCCTCCTCATATTTTTTCAGAGTTCCTCCTCATTCTTTGTCAGAGTTCAACCTGTCTACACCTCTTTAAGTTCAAAGCAATACTGAATATGACCCTTTGTCCAAATGACAAAACAAAACAATACTGTACAAAATGCAGATTACGAGTTACTTCTAACTCAATTAAATGTGCCAATTGTGACTCTCGGTTCCACGCAGGGGCCGAAAAGTGTGCCAGGATAGACATTTACTAATTGGAGTAACTCCTGGATGTGTCTTGACTGCTCCACTAAATCCAAGGTAAACCTTACTTCTTCTCCGGGTCTTTCTGTACCCAGTTCTGGCTTTCCCCGAAAGCCCCGTACCCCAGTTGAAAGAAAAAGAATTCTTAGCATCCTAAGTGACCTAAGCAGTCCTACTCATTATCATGACCCTCCACACAGCCAGCTTTCTGTTTCAACAGAAAAATCAAACAAGCCCCAGGAGGCTAGTTCAGTTGGTCCTACAATTGTCCTTGCCCCACCCCAGTGCCAAGTTCTTGAAGTTCTTCCCGAAGGCCCAATGCATGTATCATGCCAAACTACTGAATGCAGCATGGATAGATATGTTCAAACGGACAGCGTCACGACATCCCCCTCATCACAAGCAGATTTTACAAAAATTTTGACTTTAAAAGAAAAGCTAATGGATGTGTTAATGGTAATTAGAGATTTTTTGTCAATTTATGAAAATGATTCAAGAAGTAAACTTATAAATTATTCCATCTCATACAAGATAAATTACTCCTTTGATTTGCCACGTCAAACCAATGGATTGTCTCCAAGCTCAACGAATATTAATAAAGAAAGCAGAGGATTAAGTTCACTCACTTTAGCCAATACCAACAGCATAAACCTAAGTTCAGAAATTGTACCTTACCTCAATACCACCTACTTTCAATCTAATTATAATCTTGCCCTTGAGAACTCAATCAGAGATACCCGAATTTGTTTTGAAAGTACTGAAGTGATTCTGACTAATAAAAAGAACTTCTCTGCAAATAATCGCAAATGTGCTAATATAATTTTGGCAGGTATTTGCAAATTAGGTGATAAATGTCATTTTGGACATGATCGTTCTCTAAGCAAGCTGCAGGAAGAAAGTATTCCTGATAATAGTGCTATAAAAAATTGAAAGTTTTTCAAGCAAGGAAATTGTAAATTAGGTCCAAAGTGCCCCTATAATCATGGATCTATTACCCGTAACTTCAAAAAACAAAATGAAGCTAGTCCAAGAGTTTGTTCTCGATTTTTATGTAACAAGTGCGACCAAAAGAAGTGCTCGTTATTGCACTTATGTCGTTTTTACCTCACTGGCAAGTGTACTAAAACAAAGTGTAATTTTGACCAGGTTCCTTTATGTAAGTTAGCATCAAGTGGGCTTTGTTTCGGGTGTGATAGCCTACATATTTATGTCCCCCCTTCCTTTTTACGAAATAAATCGAGTTGCAAACAAAAAACAAGTGCACTTACTTGGGCAGTCCCAGCTGTTACCAGTCAAGGATTCAACACTGGAAAGCCCCTTTTTTAGGCAGCACTACGGACCCCATTTCTCCCTCATTAATTACCCCTCATTACCTACCTCCCTATCCTCTACAAAGCAACATGCCCCAGGCATCCTCTACCCGAAACGCCCCTCCAACCCAAAATTTTACTCACGACCCGTCAAATCATCATCACAAACGTTACTGCACCAAAACCCTCCCACAATCCCCTCTTACTCATATCCCTCCCAGTCACAAGCCCCCTTGCATACCCTACCCACTCCATGTGCCCAAGATGCTGTTGACTGGTTCTGGCCTCCATCCGTCATTTGCCAAAGCAAAACCAACCTCCCTCCTCCCAGAAAGTTCCCACCCCACTTCCATTTCCCAGCACCTTCTTACCTTCCCATCTCCCCCTTTCCTCCCTACCAAAAATCCTCCCGATTCAACTACTTCTTACCCTTTATCCACGAAACCACGCCTCTGACCTATTCGTTTTACCCCGCGTGCCCACCCTACCAGTGTGAGTCAGGTCTGAGACCTTTTGCATTTAATAATTGCCTTGTATTAAATACTAATTGTTCGCACTTCCAGACAACTGAAAACAAGTCGCACCTTCCTCATCATGCTTCGTCTGTATCCTCGCCCTTCCCTTCACCTCCAAATCCCAAAGGTAAATACTTCTCTAACCCTACTTTTCTGCAGGATCATGATATTAAATTGAAACCCCACCCAGGAAATTCTCAAACACACCAAGTATCCCTGTCGAGATTCCCCAATCGGTTTGTTTTTCCTAAAAATTTAGTTACTAATGCTGAAAGTCTTAATTTTGAAAAGCTTACCGAACTCGAGATGGTTTCAGAATCAAATCTAATCGATATTATAGCTATTACGGAAGTACAGTCCCATGACCCAGGGTCTCTGCCCCTGACAAATTATACGGAGTTTATTAAACTCCGTTCTTTAGACCACCCACTTGCAAAAAAAGGTGGCGGTGTTTTGTTCTTTACTAAAAATAACCTTTACCCAAAGCTTATTCGAGTCACTAGTATCTCTGAGTAGAATGAAATCCTCTGGCTAAGTATTAAACCAAAAGTTCTTCGGTATCCATTTGATATTATTGCAATAGCTGTTTTCTATTACTCCCCAAATCAAAATATCGAGTCAAAACGTAAATTCATCCAGCAATTGCAGACAAGTGCTGATTTTGTTATTTCTAAATACCCCAATGCTGGTCTATTTTTAGTTGGCGATGCAAATGACCTTAAAATGGATTCTTTTTGTTCCTCACTTAAAGTTAAGCAAATTGTTAAAATACCCACGACTCGGGGAAATACTTCTCTTGATGTTATTTTAACTAATATGTATAATTTTTACAACCCTCCCTCAGCTTTGCCTCCATTAGGTGGGAGTTATCATCTTTTGATTCTTTTATCTCCCACCTCAAATTTTCAGCATTCTTTCTCAATAACTCATGACAGTTATTGCCCTCTTCGAAATTCTTGTCTTCCTTATTTTCGTATGTGGCTGAATACTGAAGATTTGTCCGATGTTTATAATTTAAAAAATCTTGATGAGAAAATGATTTTGTTCCACAAAAAGCTAATCGACAAACATCAAATTTGTGTCCCTGAAAAAAAATTTAAAAAGTGCTCCAGTGATAAACCCTTTATTAACCAGACTATAAAAACACTAATTAGAACCAAATTGAAGCTTTTCAAAAATGGTAAACAAGATGAAGCCAATAAACTAAGAAAATCAATTAAAAGAGAAGTTCGTAAATTGGTAAAATGTTACTACAAAAATGGGGTCGAAGAATTTTTTACCAATAAACCAAAAAATTGATATTTAGAGGTTAAAAATCTCTGTGGCATGAGACTTGAATAGCTTAGCTTCAATCAACCCGAGTCCCCTGATATTACTGCCAATAATCTCAATAAATTCCTCGCTTCCATTGTCCAGAGCCTTCCACCACTGTCCGACCAATTACCATCAGGAGCCCTTTCCCCTTCTTTACCCACTGTTTCCCCGTCTGAGATAGAAAGAAGAATTCAAAAACGAAGAAAGACAAGTATTTGTCCTTTGGATACCCCCTTTCCTCTTATTAGTGCCTTCGATTATTTCTTGTCTAAACCCTTGTCTTTCCTGTTCAACAAAATTACTGAGTCTGGGCAAATGCCTGCAATTTGGAAACAGGGTTTCATAACCCCATTGAAAAAGAAAAACGGAAAGCCTGGTTTTGAAGGTGTCCTTCCTATAACTCTTACTCCTATTTTCTCGAAACTTTATGAAGGATTACTTGAAGATTGGCTAAAGGAAAAAATCCTACCTCTTACTGTCTTGAAACAATGTAGGAACCTAAAATCCACCTCTACTTCCCATTACCTCGTTTCTCTTATTGATCACATTGGGAAAACCCTTGAAAAGCCTAATTCCTTGCTAAATTTAATTTCTATTAACATTCAGAAACATTTAACCTTCTTAACCACAATATTTTAATTGAGAAACTTGTCAACGAGTTCAATATTGATCCCTTACTGGTGAAATTAGTTCCCTCCTTCTTAACAAATAGATCGCAAGTTGTCAAATACCAAAACCATTATTCAAATCCTCTCCCTGTCCACAACGGCATACCCCAAGGTACTCTTCTAGTTCCCCTTCTTTTTTCAGTAATGATCAACAGCCTCGCAAAGGAATTTCCTGACCGATGGAAATTTGTTGATGACCTAACGGTTGTTGAAACTTGCTTCAGAAATTTAATAAGTGACCCTATGAGTATCCTCAATGAAATTGGAAACGAGGCCTTAGACTTAGACATGACAGTAAACGCCTCTAAGTCCGTGATAATGCCCATTTGTTTCCTCAAATCCTCGCCCTATTTTCTTAATCCTATCTCTCCTTATATTTTTGTGTCCTCCTTTAAATTACTTGGCGTCACAAATTCTTCCAATTTAAAGTGAGATATCCTCGTTAAAGGCCTCATCCATAGAGCTCATGTGTCTATTGCCCTCCTTAAGCTCCTAAATAAATTCAGCGTCCCCCCTTCCCATTCCTTAAGAATTTACACGTATTTTGTCTGCCCACATCTAGAATACGCTTGTCCAGTTTGGCACCCTGATATCTCTCGTAAAGAATCGTAAAAAATCGAATCAATTCAAAAAAGAGCCTTGCAAATAATTTTCAAAGAAGGCAAGGTACCATACTCTCTGCTCCTAAAAAAAGCTAGTCTGAAAACCCTGGAGCAAAGGAGGATTTCGTTGTGCTTCCGTTTTGCAAAAAATGCCATAACAAACCCTCGGACGGCAATTATTTTCCCAAAACGTCACTCCCCATCCAGATTAAGGCCGTCTGGATGGGGAGCTGTTTCTGTGCCCATCCCTGCTTTGTCCCCCATTCGCTGCGTTACTTCAAGATACGAGAGAACTTTTGTCCCCTTCATTACAGAAAAAATAAATAAAAGGTCTCAATAGTTTCTCCCCCCCCCTCTTTTTTTATTAGCTGATGGTACTGCCCAGGTTCTTGCACTCATTTGCTTCCCCCCCCCCTTTTTTTTCTTTTTTTTTGACCGGTTTTTATTGTTTTTAACTCTTTTATTGATTTACTGCAGTTGAATTATTGACATTTTCTTAGTATCCTTTTTAATTTAAATGCATTTATTTCTTGCTCTAAGTTTAGTTTGACCAGTTTTTAATGCATTTGTGTCTCGCTCCAAGTTTAGTTTGACCAGTTTTTATCTTTTTTATTTTTTAATTGACTTTTTACAGTTTTAATTATTGACTTTTAAATGATTGTTCATTATGGTTTTCTCTATTTTGTTGTTGTTCTTTTGCATTTTTAGTGTAACCATTTATGTTGTTGACTCCAAAGTCCGAATTCGGCCCTTTGTGGGCTTGTGATAGCGATTTTAAAAAAAATAAATATCTTATCTTATATTTCCGATATAATAATCAATTTTTCACCCAAATTAGGGGTTTACCCATGGGTACAAGTCTTTCACCATTTTTGGCAACTTTTTATATGGAATTCATTGAAATCTCTGCTCTGGAAAATTTTCCGATGAAACACCGGTTCTGGGGTCGGTTTGTGGATGATGTTATTTCTGTGTGGGAGCATGAAGAGGAGTCACTTAAATCCTTCTTAACTCATCTAAACACTTTGGACTCTAACCTTCAGTTCACTATAGAACTAGAACATAGCCAAAAACTTCCTTTCCTAGATGTTTTAATTTTCAATAAGTCTCCTGGCCTTGAATTTTCTATTTATAGAAAGCCTACGCATAACGATAGGTATTTGCATTTTTCCTCCAACCACACTCCCTGCATAAAAAGAGGAGTTGTTATTTCTTTGGTTGACCGAGTAATAAGAATATGTTCAGAGCCTCACATAGACTCAGAATTGAATTGTATTAAGGACATTCTATTTTGCAATGGCTACCCTATAAAATTACTTGAGACCATTATAGACAGAAGACGAAAAAAGGCAGAGGGGAGTGCATCAGGTCCACAAGCTCCAACAGATACCGTCCCATTGGTGGATGATAAGAAACTTTTCACTGTTCTGCCCTACATTCCAAAATTGAGTGACAAATTGAAAAGAATCCTTAAAAAACATAAACTTAGCGTCGCCTTTAAAAATTCAAATATTAAACAGAACTTTTTTAACAACGGCAAAGATAAAACCAGCCCCATTCTGGGTAGTGGTGTTTATAGAATTGCTTGTTCTTGTGGCTGTTTTTATGTTGGTAGAACCCAACAGCAATTGGGGGAGAGGCTATCTGAGCATAAGTCCTCAATCGACAAGGCAATGAGGTTACGCTAAAGGCCTGAGGTTTTTGATTCCGCCTTGGCGCAACATGTGTACGAGAGTCCACACCATTTCATTTTGTTTGACGAGGCCTCCATCGTTGCCCCTGTTAAAGGTCTCACGCAAATTTTCAGGGAGGCAATTGAAATAAAAAGGCACATTCACCAAAAGGTAGCTCTCAATAGAGACATTGGAGAAATTTTTCTAAGCCCCATTTATGACAAAATTATTAATTCTGATCGTTTTTACATACATCCACAAAGTTATATTGTGCAATCGAATAGATTCTCCAATAACAATCAAACTGGAAAGCGATCAACCTTTAAAAGTGCTTTACGCAGAATGAAATTCTGAAATGCTATTTAAACTTGTTTTTTATTCAGTTACCCTTTCACCGTTACTAGGAAAGGATCGTCCAATTTTAGTTTTGTGTTTTCATTTTAGGGTTTGATTTTTCTATTTTTATCAGTTTTATTCTTCACTAAGGACGATCAAGCGGAGGTCTTGACCGAAATATTTGCATAATTTTTGAATTTTTTCACTGGCTGTTAATTATCCTCGTTTTCTTCATTTCTTCGTGATATTTTGTTTTATATTGTTCCTAATGGGGACCCAGCGTAGAGAGAGATGTGACTCTTCGTTCTAGTCCTAACGGCAAGCATGAATGCTTCTTGGAGATCAGTATCAACCATGGAAGAATACTTAGTGAGGTTGTCTCTCCATCTGAACCGGGAGTACCTCCAGCCATGAGCAGAAGGGTTAAAATTGAATAGAGTGCTGGCATGCGTACTAAATAACCGAACCACCGTAGGGTTAGTGCGGTGAGCTGAAGAGAATTGGGGATCTCGTGAACTTTGTTTGGATTACATATAGAGCATCACGAATATAAGCAGTAGCCGGCACCGTATAGTAGTCTCAGCCCCGTATAGGAGAATTTGATTTATACTGGTGCTGTAGATTCGCATATTGTTCGTCGGCTGATTTTGGGCTTCAAACGCACGGAACGGCCTAATCGCGCCACGATTAACGTGGCTTTAGCGATGTGCGACTGAGCTTTCGTTTCAATTAAGCCGTTACTCGTGATGACAGATCCAAGGTAGTTGAATGACTTGACAGCTTCAACAGAGTGCCCAAATGCTGGTGAGTTGGTGAGTTGGAATAAGATGCCTGAGTCAGCTCGAAGTTGCCACTCGCTTAGCTCATTCAAAAAAAAATTCAAAAAGTTTTGTCTTCTTATGTGTTTTTCTTTCTTTTTTCCTTCTGTTTTTTTGTGTAGGATTGATTGGAGTTCATTTTATTTATTCATTTTAATTATTGATTGAAATCTATTTGATTTAATCATTGAAATTTTTAACTTTCTTTATTCCATTCATATGGCTGCATCTTCCAGATCTTCAGCAATTTTTTCCATTGCCTCCACTTCACACTTCCTTGATTCATACTTTAACGCTTTCTCCACTTTGCTTACATTCCTTTTTTTTCATATCGTCTATCCCTGAAACACTTCTTGTACAAGCCCCTCCTTTTCCGAACTAAACATAAAGCGTTTTCACTAAATTTTCTAGCTAAGTTTCTAATTTTTTCTACTTAAGGCACCACCAGCGACTTCACAAACTTTTTTCCTAAAACTATTCCATCCTTCTTCTACATTGTCAAATGTTAGACTGTCCATTTTAGTATTCATCTGTTCCTGGAATGTTCCCCTCAAATTCTCATCCTGGACTCTACCAACGTCATAAAATTTCCGAAGGTAGTTATTCTTTCTATATTGTAGCTTTAGATTAGCCCTAGACGCTACTAGATAGTGATCTTTACTTTTTACATCAGTAACAGCACTCTTATATACCGTAGTATTTGGTATCGATCTTGCCAGTCTTCAGTTTACAAAAATATAATTAATAAGTATAGGCGTCTTACCATCATGTGAATACCATGTGAACTTATGGGTCATTTTATGATCAAATACTGTATTGGCTTTAACTTCATTTTTATACCAAAAAAATTGCTGCCGTTAGTAGAAGGGGGGGGTACCAGCCCTGTCACTCACCTCTGCTGCCACCTACAACTTTTTTTTACATAATTTATGTCTGTTTGTTGTCAGTGAGAATGAAAAAACAGGAACTTTGTCACATTTATGGATGTTTTTATGGATGGTTATGTGTGTTGGTCGATTTATTTGATGTTTTTCATGGATGGTTATGGATGATTTATGGTTTTTGTCAGTGAGAATGAAAAAACAGGAACTTTCTCACATTTATGTCTGTTTTTTTTGGATGGTTATGTGTGTTGGTCGATTTATTTGATGTTTTTCATGGATGTTTTATGGTTTTTGTCAGTGAGAATTTGAAAAAACAGGAGCTTTCTCACATTTATGTCTGTTTGTTGTCAGTGAGAATGGAAAAACAGGAACTTTCTCACATTTATGTCTGTTTTTATGGTTTTTGTCAGTGAAAATGAAAAAACGGGAACTTTGTCACATTTATGTCTGTTTTCTTGGATGGTTATGTGTGTTGGTCAATTTATTTGATGTTTTTCATGGATGTCAACAGCAATTTATGGTTTGTTGTCAGTGAGAATGGAAAAACAGAAACTTTCTCACTTTAATGGATTATTGAGTCTAATGGGGGCAGGTCAGTAACACTTCCTTCTTGTTGTTGCTCGATGCAAATGTTATGATCCAGAAATAGTATTTGTTGTTGTTGCTCGAGACAAATGTTAAGAGTTTCCCGGAAACAGTTAGATCACGTGTTTCCTTCTCAGCCAATCAGAGGGCTTGCTTAAATAACAATTCGACCTTGAGATTTTGTATATAACGGGCATGCAATGTGATTCAATTATCAGAAAGTATTTTGACACAATGGATAAATTTGATGAATTAGAAGCCTTGGCAACTTCAATTTACCATGTAAGCTCCGTTTTTATCTTCAAAATAAAATTATTTTCCTTGGTCACCCTCCAGTATATTTAGGTAAGTACCCCCCCCCCTCAAACCTAACCACCTTGCAATCTTTATACTCGATGGAAAACGTAAAATATATTCTTTTACCCTCAAAACCTACCCCCCCCCTATTGTTTTACAACCAAATTCTCGCAAAAAGAAATAATTCTCATTTCGTTAAATTCCTTCCTTCTATATTTCCAGCTAAAGCGACCACTGACTTCTCTCAATTTTTAATGAAAATGCCGGTCTGTTTTGACACAAGACTCCAGTGCGTGGTTAAAATTAGCAGTCACCCCTTTCCATCTGTGTTTACAAACGCGGTGGCCAAAGTCAATGGCCCCCGCCATTCGAAAGAGGTAACGTCACAGAGTTACTCCTCTCTCCATTCCTCCACCTTGAATTTATCCGTCGGCAGGGACGATCAGTTTCGTTTTAGCTGTGAGAGAGTCAAGTGACATTGGAAACCAATAATGTTCTATACATGTCCATTGTGCATGTACACTCTTGGCAGTTGGATTCAATGTGAGAATTGTACAATTATTGATGACTATAGTGAAAAGTGCAAATTATGTAATCCTTGTAAATTACATAGAGGCTATGCAGTACAAATTAAAGGATGTAATTCATGTCTTGAGGAGGTGTGTGACTCTCACCCTATAGGGCACCTGTGCTCCAATTGTCACTATGATAAATGTGATCAGTGGGAGAATACTTACCCCGCTATGATTGGAAAGAATCCCAAACGTGATTTTAGTTTATTTCTACGAGATTGGTATAGTCTTGGATTTAAATTATTCTGAGAAGAATAGTCAGGTATACGATTCAACTGTTGGACTAGCATGACAGTTTGGTTTCTACGTCTTTGTTGCGACAACACTACCTATTATGACTATAAGCCTAGTGATCTTTATTGGAAAGTTACTGAATGTGATTCACGACTTGAAAACACTATATGTGGATATTGCTTCATATAGTCAGATTGAAACACGCGAGTTTCACGATATGAAGGCAAATAGAATCGTTGACTATGCAACGAGATATGACAAGAGTGAAGTTACATTGTACTGTAGAAAATGTGACCCTGACTTTGCGGTCAATCAAGATCAATATATAGTGAATCCAAATGATTTACCGGCATTAGTGGTTCACGATAGTTGCCTATACATCGAAAAAGAAGAAATCTAAAGTGAAGATTTAAAGACATCGTTGTATATATATGCATTTTATTAAAAAACAAATTCACAAACATTTTTTAAGCACTTTACTCTTGGGGCACTGAAATCAATACTGTATAGGTCTGAGAGGATATTTTCCACTAGAAAGTCGGTCAGACGGGGATTGTCACTATAAATGTGGAGAAATTGCTTGTGAATATAGCCGCGACATCGAAACACAAAATATAGTAGTGCATGGAAGCCGCAGATTTTAGTAGTTAGATACTGAATCCTCTTTCAATTTTGAATAATAGTTTTCCCACTGCTCTCCATATAGTTGCTGATGTGGGGTGTGTAAAATGTATAGGGTAGACCATAAGGATCTAAAAATTCAATCGTCTTTATTGTTTGAAAGATGCACAGCCAAACACCCATCAACACAGTCAATGGACTGCTATTAATAATAATCAAGGTATTGCAGACACTTTGAATTTTTCCAAGAGAGTCCAAGGGTAGACAATAGTATTTGTACTGGGACATGTTGGGGTCCATATTAAATATATTGATTATTTGACTGGTGTTCATGGCACCAAGTCTAGTAGAACACTGCCTTTGGGATTGATTTCCCAATAGGTTTCATATTGATTTAGTGAGATTAGTGCAATACTCTCAGCCAATGGGTCGGCAAATGTACACTCTAAACGCACACTCCCCGTACGTACTAAACTCATATCCTGTGTGCCCGACAAATCCAGTACAATGATACCATGTGTTTTAGCGAACATATCTTCGGTTATACCATTTTCAAATAGTTGAGAGTCATGATCTAGGGTTTGCATGGTCAACTCATACAATGTTCTATAGGATTTATCAAAAGATAGATTGTAGAGTGGGATACCGTTTACTTTGCGCATAAGAGATGAAAGTCCAAACATCTCGAATTTATGTGGGCATTCAGTCCACGATCCTATTGCACTGGCGCATTTTACAAATGCCAAAGCGAGTTTTGACGGAATTTCGCCATTGATAAAGGATGAATCGGTGAAGGTGCGTGAGCCCATGGCAATATGACGTTGATTGGTGATTGTATGAGGAACAAGTAGTTTAATATTATTTCCATTGGATCTCAGTTTTTCCACTGCCAAAGCAACAGAACTCATGACCTGTTGTTTGCGTACAAGAAGTATTGCCGATGTGAGGGAGAGACTTACATCAGGATTGGCAGCAAGTTCTTTTCTCAATATGAAATTGGAGGGTGCAAGCGTCAGTTTTATATCCACTTTAACATTGGGCGGCAGCCATTGGGGTATATTAAATATTTTATGATATATTTTTCCAACTAGATGTAATTCACTAGTTGTAGCATTTTTAAGTGCATCTGTACTATCAGTATTAGTAATATATTCATATCCATTGGAGGTGCCTCTCAATTCCTTGTATGACTTGGGTGTCATGAACATGCATTGCATATAGCTTGTATAATTTGAGAGATTGTTGCTTGTGCTCACCAACATGCCATTTATGTAGACACTGATTTGACGAAATAGATTATTTAATATACAATTTTCATAGGATATTCCATCTCCCAGAATTGGCATTTTATTATAGGATTCCAGTAATTTCATTTGTAAATATAAAAATGTCGAAGACAAGTCCATAAAGTAGTCTTCATTAGAAAAAATTTTAAAGTTGATCTTATAGTTGAGGGGCTTTAGAGTATAAAATTGTTCACAGTATCCGTGATTTACACTCACATCAAAATTTTCATCATTAAATAGATTCAATGAGTAGTTGATTGAAGGTTGAGAATCCTTATGCGGTAGGAGAAGAAAATCTAGTTTCGATCTAACAATTTTCTTCCTGGGGCTGCTTCTTCTGTTTACACTACGTGTCGACTTTTTTCTTCCTTTCTTCGACAAAAGGAATGATATCTTTCGTTTCCTACCTGAGTGGAGACTGATGAGTGGTATATTGTTTCTTGAGATTTTTAAGCCTTTACCATTTTTTTTTAATCTCTCGCCAAGGGTTCGCGCACTGGACCTAAGATTTTCCGTAGCACTTTTTTTTAATCCTTGCCAGAGCCCCAATTGTATAGTGTAGGGGATGCAAAATCTGTCGCAACCGGTAAAATATGTTTTTTAAACAGAGCTAGTGAAGAGCGAAACAGCTTACCAAACCAGCTACCAATACCATAGCGAAACATTGACGAGCGACCTTTATAATAGTCCATTCCGTTGCCATGTTGTCTCGGGCCAAGAGTATTTGCATAGCAGTCAATATCAGGACAAGTGAATACCACTTTTTTATTAGACATCTTGTTGAACGATGGGACGAAAATGGCATGTAATCACAGTCAAACCTTTTGAAATTGCTATGGGATTACCCAATTTAGTTCTTAGTGTTAACTGACAGAGTTCCAAATAGGAAGTGTTTACGGGAATATACTAAAGATGCTTTATATTGTAGTGGTGAATATGTTCTTGATTGGTTTTTCGTTCAAGAACCCGTAGGAGGGGAAAATTTGAATTACCAACCCGAGATGTTTCCCCAAATGAAGCGTAGATAAATATACAAATGTCTGTGGAAAAGGCAGGTGGATAGTCAGCAAAAATGAAATTAATGTTTCCGGCACTTTTACCACTGATTATATTGAGCTTAAAGCCAAAAACATCCTTTAGATTATCATTGAGAATAACCTTTTCACTGGCAATAGGTGAACTAATGTAGATCTTGCCCTCCTTCTTCGAATAGTTGCAATGAAAAGCTCCTTTTTTACAAGCAGAAATTCTTTTATTAATTGAACGACATAAATCATTCATACAGGTTAGTTCCTCGTAAGGTAATTCAATGTACGGATAATTCATTGAAATAATCGTTTGAATTTGTTCTTGATTACTTAAGGATGATGATGGCGGCCAATCATAAGTTTTAATTCTTAGATTATAGTTACGATCCCTTCTATGGATTTCATAGGAATTTTTGAGAATATAGTCAACAAGAGCCACTTCATACTTTCTGTCTTCGAATTTGATGGTGGGGGAGAGTTTCGTCCAAAAATCACATATTCAACTCATTGTAAAGAGGATCAGAAACATTGGACATGAAAGTCACGTAAAAATAATTGGGGATTGTTACTGGCTTCAGCAATGACCCAAAAATCAAAGTCTGAGTTGTATCCTAGCCAGCGAACAAGCACCTGTTTCTTGCCCCTACGAGTACGAGTCATTAATATCTTTTCAATTTGATAAATTTCACTAGTGTTTCTATTTTTTTGCAGTTCATATTCATAAAAACCCCCGAGAATCTCATTATCTTTGGTGTCTCGCAGTCGATATGTCGTGGGCTCGGTGTCCAGGATTTTGGACACTTTAAAAAGTTCGGTGCTCCATAAATAATTCCCCTTTTCAAAAATATTGGTGGTTCTATTAATTCGAACAGTATCACCAACATTGAATTTCTTCTTCACATTTTTTTTCTCTTTTTCACCATTGGAATATTGCTTTAGAAAAGCATCAAATGTATTTTCATTGTAGTGAACATCCCGAGGGCTCGAGATGGAAAGAGATCGATGAGGTCGATGGTTGTATATCCGCATGATTTTATCTAAATCATGAATAAAAGCCGGTCTATTTTTCAAGGTACAATATCTTGAAATTAATAGACGAATCGTTCTTATTAATCGTTCAGCCAATGCAGCCTTTATCGGGCTGTGACTATGATATAGTGTTGTATTATATTTCAATAGAACCTTTTGCACATGGGAATTAACAAATTCACTACCACGATCCGATTGAATTTTTCTATACAAATCCTGTTCAAGAATACTTTCAATGGCCTGAGCAACTTCAACACCTCTCTTTGATCGCAATGGAATGGCATGGGCATAGCGACTAAAGGCACTGATTGCCACCAGAATATATTTGTTGGGTGCATTGTGACGCCGTTGAATTGTGTCTAAAGTTAAAAGATCCGTTTGCATTATATGCAGAGGGGAAAAGGCTTTAGTTTGTCGATATTGTTTACCGCGAAGCCTGTGATTCCGATGCAGTGTGTAACTCGGTTCATTCTCTAGATACTCTTTTGCTTTTTTCAATGTGGTGCCGGAGACAACTTTAGAAAGCGTTTTAGGAGAATTTAAACTTCCCGCTTCACCAATATTTTCATAGACACCTTTCGGAACTTCATCCATTTTGAACGCAAACACGTAGTGTAATGTCCACTCACCTTTTGCACACTGGAGGATGAATCAATTCGTCTTCGCTTTTGACTAGCAGCCACAGGTGTTGTAAAATCATTGCTGCTGCTGCTAGTATTTTCAAATATTGAATCTTCTTCTTCTTTTTTAAATGATGGTGCTGGTGTTGTTGGAGGACTATATTCTCTTAGTTTCTTTAGAATTTGCTTATTGCCAAGAAGACTTTTGGGGAAGTTTGATACACTTAGAAAGGTGTATAGATTATTGTCATAGGATAAAATTCCTTTACGATTCGTCACCATATCACAAATTAAATAAACTAGATTATAACTTTTTCCCTGAATTATAATTCGTTTCCCTGTGCTGTCGACTTGAAATTGATATTCATCAGTTTCCAACATAAGATATGATAATACTCTTTTACTATGTTCACGATAGGTGAGTGGCAATAGGTTTCCAATTTTCGATACAATTGAATTCAATTCCTTCTCCTTTGATTGTGCAGAATCTTGAGGAGATGTTTCCTGTTTAGAGGGATCAGTGGCGACAGCGACGGGTCTCTCACGATAAGATTTATGTTTGTCAACACGTCGCAATGCATCTTGAAGTAAAAGCAGTTTTTTCTCATCGGCAATATTCTCATCATTAATGAATTTGCTTTGATTGTCTTCAAAATGTTCAATGAGCGAGAGGACAAGTTCAAATGGTGTGAATTTATAGGGTTTTGCCATTCTCTCTCTAGAGAAAACTGTTTACAAGTCCTGCAATTATTCGCAGTAAAAGTGTGAAAAAGCTACCACCTGCTTGAAGGAGTCGTTTTCTTTCAAAAAAATTCACCTTATTTTTAAAATCCAAGGCGCGTACAGTGGAACGATGTTGCGTTGTCTGTTGTCTAACACCATTTGGCAGTTGAGCATTGCTCTCAGTTAAATTTAAACAAAGATCAGATATTAGATTAATGAAATCAATGTCAACACCATGTTTGAGTATGGCCTTCCTAAGCAAGGGTTTTGAAGTGCTTAAAACGGAAAATAAATGCCGTTGTTCGTTTAGTTTCTTTAGTGTCATAATGCAAACTAATAGCCTTTTCTACTGTTCACCGGTAGATATACTGTAATTTCATTGTTGAAAATGTCGGTGACTACACGTAGATCCTCGGGTGTGCTCTGATTAAGATCCAGCAAAATGTAACCGTAGGGCTTATTAGTCGCCTGAGTGTACGATGACAACAGAAATTTAGGGGCGCCGGGGTATATCTGTTTATTGAGAGTTATTAGCGAGCTAGAATCACGAACAACTCAATAGATAATATAGATAGTGCAATTCAAAGCAAGGGTTTGCATACATTTGCTCTTATGAAACAGATTGTGTAGAACTAGTCTTATGGAAATGTTTTCATGATGGGAGCGAACAGTGAACAGTTGTAGCATTTCCTGTGAGAACTGTTCAATGGATTCAGCCAAATCATCAATAATCAGCCACGAGTTCGATTCATTACTATTGAAAACATCAAGTCCCCGTATGAATTGTATTGGTATGGTTGTGTCAATAGCTTTTATTTGATCATAGGACTCCTGCCAAATACTATAGCAATAATAAATTTTTTTCGGCTTTTCCAAAAACATTTTATCGCAATGTTGAATTATTTTAGCTAAAAGTGTTGTTTTCCCCGACATTGAGGGCCCACACAGAAACGATCTGAAGGGTGTTTCAAATCGACATATGCTGCTGCTGTTGACAACAGTTGGACTACAACCAAATGTAAATCATAGATGTCCAATGAATAAGTAGTAGTAATAATTTTCTCACAGATCCATCTGGTACATTAACAAGAACAGTTGACAAATTTTTATGAAAGTATTCATTTCGATAACATGAATACAAATATATTATCAACGTGAACTGCAATTGACAATGATAAAAATGACACTATACGTACAACAAAAAATAAAAACACTTTTTGTCCATGAACATCAACACTTATTGTCTTTAAAAAAAAACACTTATGATCCATCAACACTCTTTTGTATAACACTTTTTGTCTTTAAACACTTTTCCGTACAAGAGCACTTGAAAAAAACACTTGAAAACAACACTTGAAAACACAGAAAACACTTGGAACATGAACTAAGCACAGTTCAACATTACAGTGAATTTAAAAGTGCGATCCCCCCCAGGGCCGCGGCCGGGCCCCCCCCCCCGGGAGCTGGCCGCGGGACGGGCCCCCCACCCCCCGGGAGCCACGGGGCGAAAATGGACTGTACACAATAGTTGTCGTCACTGCTGCTACAGGTTAGTGGTTGGGTTAGTGGTGGTTAAGGTGGTTAGTTGAGGTTGGGTTAAGGTGAGGTTGGGTTAGTTAATTTATGAACGGGTTGGTGGTGGTTAGTTAATTTATGAATGGGTTGGTGGTGGTTAGTTGGTTAGTTGATTAGTCAGGTTATTTTAATTTATCCAGACCAAGTTGATTGCGATAGTCTATGCATTCAACTCGGTCTGAAATATGGTAGTGGCCATGAGGCAGGACACTCACACCATTCTCGAGCACATAGACTTTGTCAGATATACACGACATTGCATTCTTTTCCACTCTCACAGTATAATTTCTATACGGTAGAGAGCGAATTGCAAGCACTTGTGCTCTCGGCACTAGGCTACTTTCTAAACAGTCTCTGTACACGCTCATGTTGAAATTGCTCTTTACAAAGTGTGTTGGCACCCCTTTACACGCCTGCTTTTCATCCCCACTATAAGTTTTAGCGCAATAAACTTTAGAACCTGGGAACACCCCCGTGGATATCAAATCACTCCCTGTCTCTGATTTTAACATGAGAAGCGGGTTGGGGGCTTGAAGTTTCACCAAATTGGGGTAGAGGGACGGATTCCAGTTATTGAAATCCATCCGCGAGCTCATGTATTCCCCCTCTTTTAGATAAACCAATAAATCCTCGGTCCCATTTACCTTTAGCAGCAGAGGATCTGAATCCCCATAGTAAACTCGAGCCTCCCCCTCCCGTGGCCATGGCACCTTGCACACATTGTAAAAAAACGACAACATGAGCTTTTTGGAATTTCCAGTACTGAACTGCCGCCCGCTATATTCTTGTTCAGTACCACATTTCTCTTTCGCCTGTGTAGAAGAACCATGTCAGCCTCTATGCTCGTGAACGATGTAAAATTGGGATCGGCAATAATTCGAGCAAGCTTTAGAGGGTCAGTCACAACATTGCAGTAAGATCTATTACGTATATTTTCACACATTTTGCCAAACGCTGAATTTAGAATCAGTTTATACATTGCCTTCTCCACCTTGGAGATTGCCCCAGAGCGTTTATCGACAAAAGTGTCGATAAACGTTTTCAAATATGATCGCTGATTGAACTGCAGGACCCTATGTATTTTGGTGATTTTGAAACCATTGCTCACCATCCAGTGCAAAAGCACATGGTGAACAACGATATTCTCCTTAGGGTCCAAATCAGCAATCAGTTTTTGCCTAGAGGGAGTCCAGTGCATCCCCATATCCTCAACAAATGGTCGATTGTAGGGACTCAGTGAGTCCCTGCTCACGGGTCGATTGATACAGGGAAAGACAAAATCTTTGACTGAGTCGTGAAGTGCTAGAGGAATGTGCCCGTCAATTTCAAAGAACCATCCTTGTGGCCTATTGTCCTCAACGGTGGTAATGTCGGGGAACTCACAAGAATTATCTAGCCATTGATAGTTCCCACACGGCAAAGAGTAGTGAGACATTCCCGATGGTTACAATGAGTTCATGTCCAGGAACACTGCAATTGACTTTGCACCGGTGCTTTGTCCGCTCGGATCAGTTGACAAGACGTGGTCCCCATGAAAAACATACCCTCTCCTCATTGAACGCTCTACAAAAAGGTGTTGGTCTACGTCGGTGATTAGGCCTATTTCCTTCCTTCTAATTTTTAAAATCATATCGATCACCAAATCGGGTGTGGAAAAATAAAAGCCTATATATAACCCGAACTGAATAGATTTGGTCTGTATTCTTACAGACTATATCCAACAGAGTTAAAACGTCACTGGCCAAGTACAGTCTACAGTAATGCCACCCATTTGTACAATTCCCCTTAGCTCACACCTTCTTGGCAAAGTCATACTCCTCGGCTGTGCATTCACTGCTGGTCAGTGAATTGTAAAAAGCTTCAATTGGCGGTAGTTTCAATTCGCTTAAGCGAGCGCCAGAACAGTAATAATCGTATGCATATACACCTTTGCAGGTCAACAAGTCATACATTTCACTGTCTGGAAAGTGCTGTTTAAGCAAGGGAAAGCTATTAAAATTGTCGCTTTTCTGCACTTGAATCAATTTACTCAATGCCTTGGGAAAAAAACTAAAGGAATCTAAAAACCTGATTTTATTCCAACACGTATGCCCATTATCCACTACCTGCTATTTCAATTCAAGAAGCAACAACTTCTCAGCCGATTTGGGAATAATGTTATAGGTAAATGAACTGTTTACCAATGGACTGTCTACTCCCCTTCCCTCTCTCTGCATACGTGCCAGTGCCGGTAAAATAAATTTTAAATCATAATTTGAGTTGTGGATAAAAACAGGGATAAAAAACTGCTGGCTAACATTTAAGTTACACGATTGATGCGCTACCCCTCTTAAATTACTACCCCCAGATGATATTTCCTGCCACAAGTGATTATGATCTCTGATTTCCCCCCTCCCACCACCACCTCTTTTCCCTTTAGTCCCCTTATCCCCCTCTACAAACTCCCCCTTACCAACCCCACAAATTTTTTTATTTTTACTCACGAGACGACCCTCTGCAGACAGTATCATGGGATAATGGGAATTTCTCAAAAGACAAATAGCACCATTAGCCTGGCCCAGTAGGTTAGTCATTGCCTTAACCATGAACTCGTGCCCCTTATCCAATGTTTCTACTATTTCTTACAACCACATTGTGTTAGAACTATCTCTTTGTGCATGAGCATAGGACACTGCAATAGCCTGGTGTTCTTTGATTTGATTTGGAAATCGGGGATCATTCACCTCCACCAGCTTAGCTTCACAGTCTAAAGATATTTTGTTGCACTGGAGGGAGTTTTGAAAATTTTTAAAACGTAGAATGGACCTATCCCCTGAAACCGTTTCCACTGTCTGATGTCCATGCCGTCTACAATTCTTCATGTGATCCCGTAGTTTTATATCGCTACAGACTTGTGAGAAGCATTTTGGGCATTAGAAAAGCACCACCTTATGCTTGCCACCCCCCAGAACTCTACTGATGTCTGTGATCGGGTTAAAATGGCCAATTGAATTGGCAAGGTCACTAGGTGGTGTATACAACAACCAAACCCAATTTTTGACCAAATAAATTGACGGGCCCCTTACGGGGAAGACCACCCCCTTCTTTTTAGAACGAACCCCATCTTCAAATTCAGTTTCATACTGAGCCAGAGTAACGCCGATATTTAAATGGATATTGGCCCTTTCAGAAATATCAATGAATCTTAGTGTTACTGGGTATTTTCCTTCTAAGCATGAGACATCTACAATGGGGAAATTGGACCCTTCCTTCCCATGTACAGCCCAATCGTCTTAATTCGTCTTGGTAGCGTCACGTGCTAGAGGCTTGTATCCTGATATGAGGAAAGCATACCTGAAACATTTTTGACCTGTTTCAAAACAGATCCGCTGGACACCTTTATAACCTTCTAGATCTGGATTATATTTTAAAACTGTATCCATTTCATGCCCACCTGCCCCCCCCCCCTCTTAAAATAAAATCTTTCTTAAATTTACAGATATTAACACTTAAATTTTCAACAAAAAGAACTAGAGAGCCGCTCCCATTTTCGTTAAAGTTCTCGAGATGCGAAATAATTTGACCTACCCACTCGCTAAAAACACCCTCAAAATTTTCTAAATTCGGATAAATTAGGCGCATCTCGGAATGTATATAATGGTAATAAACTTCGCTTTTTCCCTCATTTAAATAGAACACCTTTAAAACAATAGAAACCTTAATTGAATCCCTCCCCCCACCCCACAATTGAATTTGGTTCTCCAGTAGTGCACGAATTTTATCTACATAGACATGCACAATTTCTACGGGGTCAAAAACAAAATTTCCCCCCATAAGTGAATTAAATGGATCACCAAAAGTCGCAGGGTAAACAACTATTGCATTTAAAATTGTGTTGGACAGCTGAAAGTCTGGAAAAGTTGTACCCGCCGCCCCCTCGTTTATATTATACCCACCCCCTCCCCCCACGTGTTCAAAACAATCGGGGGTATGTGAATTCTCCACTTCAGTTGTTTTAAGTGGATTCGTTAGGGTATTGGAGGCTGGAAGAGGAGGAGGAGGATTCCCTGTTAATTCCCGAGTAAAATCGTCCAAAAGATGTAGCGAGTTTGGACTTAGCAAAGGTAAGTCCCCCTGCTCAACTGCATCTACATTAAAATAATCAACTAAAAACTCATCAATATTTAACGACGACGACGGTATTTCCATTGAATTGTTGGAAAGGTCCTCTCCTTCTCCATCTGATAATGATGGTGATATTGAATAAGGGACCAATGGTCGTTCAACCTATAAATGAAAAATAGATTATTTTCAAAGTGTTCAAATCATCCCTAATGTTTTTAAAATTTATATTATTATTTAAAGTCGGCGGTTAGTAGTAGTAGCAGTATGCACATAGTATTATTAGGTTAATTCAACTGAAAGTTCCAATTTCCAACTTAATATAAGATATTTACAATCTAAAACGCCGCTTTACATAAAATTGACAATTTGATTTTGTTCAAAAAATAGCTTATTTTCAAAGTGTTCAAATCAGCCCTACTTTTTTTTCCGCGGCGCTTCTCGGGCCCGCGGCGCTTCCCACGGCGCTTCTCGGGCCCACCGGCGCTTCCCGACCGCCATCCCGCAGCGCTTCTCGGGACCACCGGCTCCCAGCCGTTTACATAATGTTCAAAAGTTGAAATATTCGCTTAGATGGCATAAGTCGCTATTTCTCTCTAATTCCCAGTTCTACAGGTTCGGTGAACTCCTCACTAGTTCACAATTATTGTAAGCCGCCGCGCGAGTGTTCCGATTTCCAAGACTGAACTTCAACAGCTAGGAAAATACACAATTAAATGCTGTAAACCATTAACTCAGACATTGTCAGAATGTTTCCCCTCGCTAAAATCTTGGCGGCAATGGTTTGTAAGATTGAAAGCTATTTTAAAAATATTCAGTGCAAATTAGAACGCCGATATGTGACAGATAGATAAATGGGAATAATCTCTGTTCTTCTTCTCTTAAAACTATGGAATATTCAATTGTGAAAAAATAGCATTCACACACTTTCAAAGGCGGTGAGAATTAATTAATTAGAGATTACCCATGAAAAATATTCGCTTATGATATAGCGGCGAAGATATAGCAACAGTGCAGTGGGGAATTTAGAGAAAATAGCAAAGATTAGAAAAAAGAGTGGCGGTTTCTTTTGACTAGCAAGCAAAAAAAAACATTATATTTAGATATCTCTGAGGGGGGGCAGAGAAAAAAATGGTTGGGGGGGGGGGGCGTGGGGTTAATATTTTAATATCCCGCTGAGATAAGTTTATATTAGCTTGAAAATAAAAGTTTTGTTTTTATATATTTCTATAAGATAGTTTGAAGAAAAAATGCTCACATTTGCAAAGTCCGAGGGCAGTATTTGAATGCCCGAAGGCTCAGGCGAAACATGTTGTACCATCGTCGGCGGGCCTTGTGTAGACGGGGCAGGTATACCATAGAAAGCAGCTGTCCATTTACTCTTTAGTTTTTGACCTGGTTGCATTGCTGTCTGCACAGATAGTTGCACTTGAGCAGTCAACACTTGTTTTGGGGTCGGGCCAGCATACTTAATAATATATAGTCTTGTCTCATCCACTCTCCTTTTCTTAGTGGGAGGCACCATGCATTCTTCATAATTGTCCTTAAAAAAAAGAGAAAAACGTTAGTATGGAAAATAATTTCTCCCTTTTTTACAGAAGGAAAATTAGTACCCCCATCCCCCCACACTAACCATAATCACTTGTCTAGAAAAGCATTTATCTCATTTCAGTAAAGCAAAAAATTTCGTGAAATATACTAGTCACATCTTTTTTTGAACCTGAGAAAGATGAATTACGGCTCACTAAGCCGTTCAAAATTCAGCCTATAAAAGTCGGCCTAGTTTTTTTCTAAGCTGTTTGAAGAAAATCTCTTCAATATTTAAAGTTGAAAATGTGAATATTTAGTCTTTACTTATTTAGCCAAACATCGAAGCATTGATCAAAGCTATGGTTTTTTTTCAGTTATCCAATAAATAAAAACAAGTTTTTTCTAACTGAAAGTAAGGAGCATCATTAAAATTTAAAACGAACAGAAATTATTCCGTATATGAATGGGGGCTAAATAAAAGTTCAAATAAGGGATAATTCCCCCTGTTGTACAGAAGGAAAATTAGTAGCCCCATCCCCCCCCCCACACTAACCATAATCACTTGTCTAGAAAAGCATTTATCTCCTTTCAGTAAAGCACAACGTAAACAAATTTCGTGAAATATACTAGTCGCATCCTTTTGAATCTGAGAAAGATGAATTACGGCTCACTGAGCCGTTCAAAATTCAGCCTATAAAAGTCGGCCTAGTTTGTTTCTAAGCTGTTTGAAGAATTTCATATTTTTATGCGTTTCTGTTCTTTTCTGGTTTTAATCTGCATTGAGCATGTCTTGTTTGATGTATTTAAAGTATTATCGGTATTTTTTTATCTTTCCTTATACTTTTTCGGTAGATTGTATTTACCCCCACTTCCAGAAAAACAGCCAGAGGAAAATGATCCCCACAGACAATGCCCCTGAGAAAAGACATGAAAAAATACCCCCTCCCCCCGAAAGAACTCGCATCCTGTTGAATCTGAGAACGAAGAATTATGACTCACTGAGCCGTTCAAAATTCCGCCTATAAAAGTTGGCCTAGTTTGTTTCTCAGCTGTTCGAAGAATTTCATATTTTTTGGTGTTTTTGTTCTTTTCTGGTCTCAATCTACATTGAGCATGTCGTGTTTGATGTATTTAAAGTATTCTCGGTATTTCTTTATCTTTCCTTATCCTTTTTCGGTAGCTAGTATTTACCCCTCCACCCCCAGAAAAAACAGCCCGAGAAAAATAATCCCCACGGAAAATATCCCTGAGAAAAGACATGGAAAAATACCCCCCCCCCGAAAGATATCATCCCATGCAGCAGATTGGTCTCCAATCTCTTTGAAAATAATTCGTTTTACTTCTCCAAAATAGAGCATTACATAGGACTATGCTCAATTATTGCAATTGTCTGAAAAATGTGTTTTAATTTTTATGGAGAAACAGTTCCTTTGACTTGGCACGGCGTTCATAAACACATAGGAAAAGGGGGACAAAACTCATTATGTCAAACCAGAGCGGCATATTGCATTAAGAATTGGTAGAAGTCAGTGGACACATTAAATCACAATAGAGAAAAGCTAAATTTATCGAAAAGATAATTATTTCTATTTGCTAGAATTTTGATTGTAAAAACAATGAGGGAGGGGGTTAGGTTTTGAGGGTAAAAAGAACATATTTTATGTTTTCTATCGAGTATAAAGATTGTATAGTGATGTTTGTACTAGAGTGGGAGGGGCAAGGGGATTTACCTGAATATACTGGAGGGTGACCAAGGAAAATAATTTTATTTTGAAAATAAAAAATGAAAATGTATTAAATCAGAACTTACATTTCAAATTGAAATTGCTAAGGCTTCTAAAGAGTCAAATTTATCCATTCTTGTGTCATCAATTATGTCAGTTGTTATATCCATTGTGTCAAAATAGTTTTTGATAATTTAATCACAATGCATGTCCGTTATATACGAAATCTCAAGGGTGAATTGTTATGTAAGCAAGCCCGCTGATTGGCTGAGAAGGAAACACGTGATCTAACTGTTTCCTATTTCTGGACACCTTGACATTCGCCTCGAGCGTGCACTTACAACAACAACAGCAAATAAATCGACCTTTGGAAATTTAGGTCATTGACCCCATTAACCACGTGGTTCGTACCGGACTATAAGCCCTTATTTGGTGTACTGACAGAGTTAGACTAAATTGTAGATGGCAGCAGGGGTGAGTGTCACGAGTAGCACCTCCCTTTCTACTTCCGTATATGAAAGGGTCTGCCCCCTCCTAAACGCCTCGCTATTTACGGTAAAGTTTTTTATTATTTAAAAAAATAAAGCTGTGAGTAGAGTGCTAATATGGAATTCTAGCACAGCTCTACACCTTTTCAAAGAGATTCAGTACTCCCTCACACAGTTTGACGTGGACATTGCAAAAAAAAGTTGGCAAGGTATAATGTGGTCTAACATGTTTTGAGAGTATGATCGAAATTATATAACTCAATCAGACTAGTTTTTGTTATTGTTGTCAAGTGCACAAGGAGTTGCACTTCAGCTTCACTTGCACATTTTTTTTTAAAGCTGGCAAGGTATAATGTAGTCAAACATGTTTTGAGAGTATGGTCGAAATTATATAACTCAATCAGACTGGTTTTGAGTCAACATCCGTTTTTAGGAGCCAATCAGAGAGAGAGAGAGAAAGAGCGGAAGTTGCTCAATATGTGATAACTTGATTGGTGGTTGGGATTTGAATAAAAAGAATGGTTTTTTTTACAATTCATATTAGAAAGATAATTGAATTCAAAGAGAATAGTTTATTTGAGAGGATATTAGTAGAGAAAAATGAGTGGTGAGTTTACATTATTGGAGATTAATGATGGACCCGACAGCAGCAGCAATGATATACGAGTACCCAATGTGGCTGTGGAAATAACCGGAGGCTGTAGACTATGCCTTGAATGGGACAATATGTATGCTAGATACGTGATATCATTAAGCAAATTTAAGCAGGAGGAGCATCTATGTTTTGCTGGAAAAGTGAATATTCTCCATATAAATAAACTTCGGGCAGCATTAGATGTGCTCTCGAAATATAATTGTTTCACGAACAAAACGCATCAGTGAATATTATTCTTGTAATTATGCTCAATAAAATTGTTTCTAAATCAATGGTATTTTTCTTTCTATAGTAGACTAGCGTATATTTTTTAGAGTAGAAACAGATCTGGTTAGTCTGAAGTTGGTTTTGAGAGTGTTAGGACTCTAAAAAATGGATAGATTTGAGAAAGAGCGAATCATGGGGAATCTTGTGCTTATGGAAAAACGTTTGATTCTAGATGAGGATTTTCTAGAGCTGTCTATTCAAAGGAAGATATATTCTCGGGGAATGCTTGTCGATATAATGAAAACTGATTCTTCATAATTGTATATCTTCAGTCAGCTTTTACATTGCGCCTAAGATTTATTTACGCTCATTTTCGATATATGAATCACAAAATGGCAAGAATATATTACTGATAAGATTTTGAAAACTAGTTTAGAATCGAAGTACTTTTTTTCACAGGACAGGTGGTCCAGAAGGATGATGTACTCCTCTCTCTCTCTATCTCAAACAATTTTTTTGTTATTGTTAGCTCAGTTTTATTTTGGCGGTGAGAGTGTCAATACATGAAAAAATGTTCCATACATGTCCGCTATGTATGTGCACACTGGGCAACTGGCATCATGTGAGAATTGCACAATGATTGATGAGTATGATGAAAACTGTAGATTATGCAACCCGTTTAAATTGCATAGAGGATATGCTGTACAAATTAAAGGTTGTAATTTCTGTCTCGAAGGGGTGTGTGACACACTTCCTAGAGGGCATCTTTGCTCCAACTGCCAGTATAATATATGTAATCAGTGAGAGAATACATATCCCGGTATGATTGGAAAGAATCGTAACCGTGATTTTAGTTTATTGCTACGAGATTGGTATCTTCGTGGTTTTAGATTGTTCTGGGAGGAGGAGCCAGGTCAACGATTCAACTGCTGGAACAACTAAAGAATATGGTTTCTACGTCATCGTTGTGAAGACATTGGGTGTTATGATCATAAGCCCACTGATTTTTATTTGGCTGTGACAGAATATGATTCGACACTTGGGGTCACTGTTTATGACATTACTTCAAATCAGCAAATTGAAACATGTGAATTCTATAGAATGAATTAGAATAGTATCATTGACTATACAAAGAGATATGACAAGAGTGAAGTTACACTCTACTGTAGAATATGTGACGACATTGTAGTACATCAGGATCAGTACACTGTAAATTCAGATAATCTACCTACATTAGTTGTTGTCGACAAATACCTATACCTAGTAGAATATGAAATCTAAAGAGTAGAAAAGTCGTTTTATCATGTATATAAATTTTTATAATTTATTAATAAACAATTTCACATAAATTTTTAGAACATTTTATTCGTAGGGCACTAAAATCAATATTAAATACGCTTGTAAGTATATTTTCCACTTGAAAGTCATTCAATCGAGGTAAGTCAACTTAGATGTCGAGAAACTGCTTGTAGGTATAGACACGACATCGCAGGGGTAGGAAACAGTTACTTGTTCGGTGGCTAGGATACAACTCTGATTTTGATTCTTGGATCGGTGTTGAAGATATTGACAATGCCCAATGATTTCTATGTAACATTTATGTCCAACGTTTCCGATCCTCTCTACAACGATTTGAATACGACAAGTGATTTTTGGACAAAACTCTCCCCCGCCATCAAATTTGACGGTGCGTATGAAGTGGCTCTAGTCGACTGTATTCTCAAAAATATCTATGACATCCTTAGAAAGGACCGTGTGTATGATATAAAAGTTATACCATTTGATTGGACACTCTTTGTCGACTATGAATGGGTTGAAGCACTTAAATCTAGCGAATATCCACATGCCAAATTGAAATATGTTGAATAAGATGATATGAGAGATTTGTGTTGTACAATCGATAGAAAAATCTTATAATTCAGAAGGGGTAAATTACAATTTGATTATTCAATGGAACATAATAGGATATACATTAGCTCACTTATTGACACTGAAATCTTTATTCTTAGTAACGATTTGAGATACGATCTTGGCCTTAAGCATAATATAATCGATTGGGAAAATGCCGTCGCCATTTACGGAATGGATGAAGTTATTTTTGCTAATTATCCACCTGGTTTCGCCTCGGACTCTTGCATATTTCTCTATGCATCCTTTGTGGAAACATCTAGAGTCGGTAATTCAAACGTCCCCCTCCTACGTGTTCTTGAACGAAAAACAACTCATGAACTTGTTCATCACTATAATATAAAGCATCTTCAGTATGTTCCTGTAAACACTTCGTATTTGGAACTCTGTCAGTTAACACTAAGAAGTGAATTATGTGATCCTCTAGCAATAACAAAAAGCCTAGCAGTGATCATATGTAATTTTTGATCCATTGTCAGCGACAGTACAATCACCTAAAATGAACAATAGAAGAATTCCATTTGTCTGCCCCGATATCGATTGCTCTGTTGGTGCTTTGAGTCCACGTCAAATAGGCAATGGATTGGACTACTACAAGGGGCGTACTACAATGTTTGTCTATGGTCTTGGTAGCTGGTTTGCTAGGCTATTTCGTTCTGCACTACCCCTTGCCAGAAAATATCTTGTACCTACTGCATCAAATTTTGCTGCCTCCAAACTACAGGACTGGGGGTCGGACTAGAGTTTCAAGAAGAGTGTTAAGGAAAATATTAGATCTTCAGCAAGAGCCGTTGGTGAGCAATTAAAATCTCGGCAAAATGGGGAGGGATTGACAAGGATGCGTGCACGTCATTCACTCATCAGTCTCCACCCAGGCGGGAAGCGAAGGACATCAACAAGGACTTTGAAGAATAAAACAAGGAAGTCCAATAAGCAGAAGAAGAAGAAGAAATACATTGTTAGATCAAATAAGGATTTCTTGTCTTGAGATGACTTATATCCCCCACAAGGAATCATTTCCATTAATTAGTTCCTCATCGAATCTATTTAATGCTGAAAATGTTGATGTCAGTGTCAAGTATGGCTACTATCAACAATTTCATCCCCAACAACCCCTCTCGGAAAATATACACTTTCAAATATTTTCCAATGAAGACTGTTTCATTGATCTGTCTTCAACATTTATGGATTTAAATGTTGCTGTGACGCAAAAGTCAGATAATACATCTCCAACTGCTGCCAACGGTCTCTCCTACGAAAACAGTATTCTACACAACCTATTCAAACAAAGTAATGCATTTATTAATGGAACATTGGTGAGCACTAGCAATAATATTTTAAACTATGCAAGCTACATACAATTTATGATGATCACGCCAATGACGTACAAGGAGTTGAGAGGACAGTAATCAGGCTATAAATATTGATCAGGTGTTGATATTGACGGTGAGTTCACTACAGCAGTGAGCCAGGAGTATCATCTGGTTGGAAAATTAAATCATGAGATATTCAATGTATCTCAATGGTTACCCCCCAATGTCAAGATTGACATAAGGTTGCAACTGGCCCCATCGAGTTTCATTTTCAGAAAAACACTTCCTGCAGCACCCGATGCAAATGTCATTATCACATCGGCAATTCTCCACGTCCGAAAACAACAGGTTATGAGCTCTGTTGCATTGGCAGTGGAAAAACTAAGAGCTAATGGTAACAACATTAAACTTCTTGTCCCCCTTACGATCACCAATCAACGTCACATTGCCACCGGCTCTCGTAGCTATAGCGGTTCATCATTTATCAATGGAGAAATCCCATCAAAATTGGCTTTGGCCTTCGTAAAGAGTGGCAGTGTCGTTGGATCCTGGATTGCATCCCCCCTTGATTTTAATTTTTTGGTCTATGTAGCCTTGTGTGCAAAGTGAATGGAATTCCAATGTACACTCTATCATTGACAAAAATTCTACAGAACTCTGTATGAGTTGACCATGCAATCCCTAAATCATGACTCTCAACTATTTGAAAATGGAATAACCGATTCAATGTTTTCAACAAATCATGGGGTAAGTGTTTTGGACTTCTCGGGGACTCAGGATATGAGCATAGTACGAACATGGAATATATGTTTAGAGTGCACATTTCCCGATACCTTGACTGAAAGTGTCACGCTAATATTATTAAGGCAGTTTTGAGCCAATTGGAAAATCCGCAACGGGAGTGCTTTACTAAACCTATAACCATGAGCACAACCCAAATAATCAGTGTATTCAATATGGATCCATAAATGTCCCAATACAAGTCCTATTGCATACGTTCAGACTTCATTGAAGAAATGTCAAGTGTTAACAATAGCCTAATTATTGTTAATAGTAGTCCGTCGACTTTGAAGACTGGCAATTGGCTATGCATCTTTCAAACAGCGAAAAATGTTGAATTTTTTGATCCTTTTGGCCTATCGTATAAATTCTACACTCCATACATCTGCAACTTTATTGAAAATAGTGGGAAAACCATTATTGAAAATCAACGAAGAGTACAGGATTTAACGACTAAGACATGTGGCTGTTATGCACTACTCTTTTTCATGTTCAAATGTCGTGGCTATACCTACGATCCTTTTCTCGAAATCTGCATTGACTTAACTCGATTGAATGATTTTTTAGGGGAAAATATACTTACAAGCGTATTTAATATTGATTTTAGTGCCCTACGAATAAAATGTTATAAAAATGTATGTGAAATTGTTTATTAATAAATGATAAAAATTTATATACATTATAAAACGACTTTTCTATTCTTTAGATTTCATCTTCTACCAGGTATAGGTATTTGTCGACAACAACTAATGTAGGTAGATTATTTGAATTCATAGTGTACTGATCCTGATGTACTGCAATGTCAGGGTCACATTTTCTACAGTAGAGTGTAACTTCATTCTTGTCATATCTCTTTGTATAGTCAATTATACTATTCTCATTCATTCTATAGAATTCATATGTTTCAATTTGCTTATTTGAAGCAATTTCACAAACAGTGTCCTCAAGTGTCGAATCACATTCCGTCACAGCCAAATAAAAATCAGTGGGTTTATAATCATAACACCCATTGTATTCACAGCGATGACGTAGAAACCATATACTTTTGTTGTTCCAGCAGTTGAACTATTGACCCAGTTCCTCGTCTCAAAATACTTTAAGACCATGACGACACCAATCTCGTTGCAATAAGCTAAAATCATGGTTAGAATTCCTTCCAATCAAAGCTGAATATATATTCTCCCATTGATCACATTTATCATAGTGACAATTGGAGCATAGGTGGCCCCTAAGATGAGAGTTACAAACCTCTTCAAGACAGGAATTACAACTTTTAATTTGTACTGAATATCTTTTCCTCTACTCACGTGGGTTGCTTAATCTATACTTTTCAGCTCGATTGTCGATCAGTGAACAAGTTCTACATGTTGAACTTCTGCCCAGTGTCTGCCGGTATATTAAGTATGCAAGTAACATTTTTTTCATGCGTTGGCACCCTCACCATCGCATAGACTCAAAGAAAGCAACAACAAAAAATCGTCTGGGGGAGAGAGAGAGGAGTAAATCATCCTTGAATGACATCTTTCTCGTGAAAAAAGTCCTAAATTTCTAAACTAATATTTAAAAGCATATCCACAATATCATTTTGCCGCGTTGTGATCAATATATCAATAAATTGTGTAAATGCATGTGGACCACGACGTAGAAGCTTCATACATTAGTCTAATGATGGAGAATCACTTTTCATTATATCGACAAGCATTCCCCTAGAATATATCTTTTTTTGAATAGACAACTCTAGAAAATCGTCATCCAGAATCAAACGTTTGTCCATAAACACTAGATTCCCCATGATTCGCTCTTTCTCAAATCTATCCATTTTTTTAGAGTCCTAAGACTCTCACAACCAACTTCAGACTAATCGGAATTTTTTCTACTCTAAAAAATATACGCTAGTCTACTATAGAAAGAAAAATACCTTTGATTTGGAAACAATTTTATTTAGTTTCATTGCAACAATACTACTCACTACTACGTTTTGCTCTCATCAATATATTTTTAGAGCACATCTAGTGCTTCCCGAAGTTTGTTTATAAGGAGAATATTCACTTTTCCAGCAAAAGATAGTTGCTCCTTCTACTTAAACTTGCTTAATGATATCACGTATCTAGCATACATATTGTCCCATTCAAGGCATAGTCTACAGTCTCCGGTTATTTCCACAGCCACATTGGGTACTCATATTTCATTTCTGCTGCTGTCGGCTCCATCATTAATCTCCAATAATGTAAACTCACTACTAATTTTTCTCTACTAAGATCCTCTCAAATAAACTATTCTCTGAATTCAATTCTCCTAATAATATGAATTGTAATGAAAACCATTCCTTTTATTCCAATCCCCATCACCAATCAAGTTATCGTATATGGAGTAACCTCTGCTCTCTCTCTCTCTCTGATTGGCTCCTAAAAACGGATGTTGACTCAAAAACCAGTCTGATTGAGTTATATAATTTCGACCATACTCTCAAAACATGTTTGACTACATTATACCTTGCCAGTTTTAAAAAAAAATGTGCACGTGAAGCTGAAGTGCAACTCCTTGTGCAATTGACAACAATAACAAAAACTAGTCTGATTGAGTTATATAATTTCGATCATAATCTCAAAACATGTTAGACCACATTATACCTTGCCAACTTTTTTTTTGCAATGTCCACGTCAAACTGTGTGAGGGAGTACTGACTCTCTTTGAAAAGGTGTAGAGCTGTGCTAGAATTCCATATTAGCACTCTACTGCTGTGAGACAGAGTCAAACTTTAGCGTAAAGAGCGAGGCGTTGAGGAGGGGACAGCACCTTTCATATACAGAATAATTTCTGTTTGTTTTAAGTTTTAATGTCTCTCCTTACTTTCAGTTAAAAAAAACTTTTTATTTTAATTTAATTTATGAACGTTTTTGAATTAATACAGCTTTGATTTTGGCTCACCGTACATGAATAATTGAAGCGAAATTTGCATATTAATTTGCTTTTTTTGGCTAAATGGCTTTCTCGAAATTTTAAGTCATCCTCAAAGACGTATTCATTAGATTTTCGACAATGCTAAACCAAATGGCTATCTCAAAATTTTGATTGGGTGACTTCGGGAAAAAATGAGTGTGGTAGGGGGCCAAGTTGCCCACCAATTTTTTTGATCACTTGAAAAGGGCACTAGAACTTTTAATTTCCGTTCGAATGAGCCCGCTCACGATATTATAGGACTACTGGATCGATACGATCACCCCTTGGGGAAAAAAACAAACAAACAAAAACACACATCCGTGATCTTTCTTCTGGCAAAAAATACAAAATTCCACATTTTTGCAGATAGGAGCTTCTATATTGAAACCTCTAGTATTAGAGTTCTTTGATACGCTGAATCTGATGGTGTGATTTTCATTAAAGTTCTATGACTTTTAGGTGTTGTTTCCCCCTTTTTTCAAAAATAAGGCAAATTTTCTGAGAAACTTTTGATGGGTGTGACTAAACTTGATGAAACTTGATGAACTATATATTTGAAATCAGCATAAAAATCTGATTCTTTTGATGTATCTGTTGGTATCAAAATTCCGTTTTTTAGAGTTTCGGTTACTATTGAGCCGTCACTTCTTACTTACAGTTCGCGAACTGTTTGACAAAAAACATTTTCAAGAAAATCGGACAAGATTAATTTACAGTGTAATAGGACTAAAGCTGAAATTTATCTGTAAGCAATGAACCAGAATACTTTTTATTTCAAAACTACGCTCCTCCTCCATCCCAATCTATTCAAAGCCTCCCTTTTTACACTCGCCCATGAAGTTTCCATTTCCTTTAAATTTCTCTTTATGACGTCCTTCCACCCCAGACGAGGATGACCTGCTTTCCGTTTAGCCCTAGACGGTTGGCCGAAAAGAACAATCTTTGGCAATCTGTCATCCTTCCTTCATCCGCCACAACCTGACCTAGCTACCTCAGCCTTTCTTTCATTATAGCCTTAGAGAGCGATATTGAACCACATTTTTCGTACAGCCTATTTTTTTAAATACGGTCAGTCAGCCGGGTACCCAGAACAATCCTTAAGCAATTTCCCTGGAAAACATCTAGCAAATCTCCATCTAGTTTTCGGAGCGTCCATGCTTCAGAGCCATATTTGAGCACTGTAGCTTCTAATATTCTAATCTCGGTGTCCAGACTTATCTTCCTATTCTTCCAAACTTTTTTTAACTGTGAAAAAACACCCCGAAGCTTGGCTATTCTACTTTAGACATCTACACTCTCCCATCCTCTTTACTAATAATGCTACCAAGGTTGGTGAAGCTGTCCACCCGATCAATCTTTTCGTTCCCTAACTTCAACATTTTATCTTCATTTACTCTTAGCCTTAGTGACTTAGTGTTTTTAACATTAGTTTTAAAACCTATTCTAGCATCCTGAAGTGGCAAAACTCTAAAACTTCATTCAAATTGCTCACACTTTCATCTAGGATGCTTAAATCATCAGCATAATTTAAGTCCAGGAGACGTTTTCCTCCCCATTTGATTCCGTGGTCTCCCATTGCCTTTCCCGTGCTCCTTAAGACAAAGTCCATCAAAATAATCCATAGAAAGGGGAATAGAACACAACCCTGCTTAACTATTGATTTAATACAAAACCAGCTGCTAATCTTATTTACTACTTTAACCACAGAAGTGTTATTCTCGTATATAGCGCCTATCACTTTAATATATTTTTCAGGTATGCCATACAAGGATAACATCTTTACTAAAAGTCTTCTATTAGCAGAATCGACCGCTTGCTCATAATCTATAAAACTGAGGACCGAAGGTGTTTGAAAACCCAGGCACTTTTCAATTATTAACCTATGAAAATTTGGTCGACACATCCTCTACCTTTTCTAAAACCGCACCGTTCTCCTCTTAAAACTTTGTCTACAGCATCTTTCAGTCTAAAAAGTTTCATATTACTAAGTAATTTTCTACCTACAGAGACATACTAATCCCTGGATAATTACCACACTCACTTTTATCACCTTTCTTATAACGTGGCTTAATTAAGGTTTTCCTAAAATCCTTAGGTACTTCCCCTTTTTCAAAAATCATATTCAATAGCCTTCGGTAGCTAATTTCTAGCCTCAGAGCCACCATATTTAAGAAACTCATTTACCACCCTATCAGTACCTGGAGCCTTATTACTTTTTAGTGCTTTTAGTACTGTCGCCAATTCCTCCTCACAAAACAAATCTTCCCTCACATCCAAGGTATCACAAACTTTTTCATTTTCCTCTATATCTCTCCCTTTAAGTCTATCTCGGTTAAGCAAATTCTCAAAATGCTCGGCCCATCTCTCTTTAGTTTTTTCCTTATCGCTAATTGCGGCCCCATTCATATCTTTAACTGGCCCAAGTCCACATTGACTATTCCTTCTCAATTTCTTAACATACCAGTACAGTGTTTTATTATTATACCGTCTGGCTGTATCTTTCAGCTCCTCAGCAGTTTTATCTATGGCCTCAACTTCTCACCTTCTTCATTAAGATTTTAATACTTTCTCCACTTTATTTACATTTCTTTTGTTATCGTATGATCTATCACTACGGTAATTCTCGTGCAGGTTCTTTCTCTTTTCTATCGTACGTAAGACCTTTTCACTAATATTCTTAGCTTCAGTTCTAGCTTTCTTTCCTAAGACACCTTCAACAACTTTACAAATTATTTTTCTAAAACCATTTCAACCATCTTTCACATTATCAAATTTTAAATTCTTGAGTTTAGTATACAACTGTTCCTGGAAAGTGTTTCTCAAATTCTTATCCTGAAGTCAACCAAAATCATAACTTTCCGGTAGGTAGTTACCCTTACGAAATTCCAGCTTTAAGTTAACCCTTGACACTACTAGATGGTGATCTTTACTTTTAACATGAATAACAGCACTCCAATATACCTTAGTATCTTGTATTGATCCTGCCAGTCTTTGATTTACTATAACATAATCAGTAAAGTTCGCCGTCACACCATCACGTGAATACCAAGTTAACTTGTGGGCTGTATTGTGACCAAACACTTTACTTGCCTTAGCTAGATTATTATACCTACAAAATGACAAAAGTCTTTAGCCCTATCTATCTTCTTTTCCTACAACAAATTTTCCTAGGCTAGGGTACCATCTATCCATATTTCTACCGACCTGGGGGTTAAAATCTCCCAGTAAAAACATCATGTTTCTACCTAGGACCCTGTCTATTTGTTTCTGTAACTGTAAGTAAAATTCATCTGAGTCACTAGTATCTCCGTCAGTTGGTTCTACAGGGGCATATACTACTATAACTGATACCCTGCATAAAATGAGCGATTAGTATTCTATCATTAATACCTTCCCAGCCTAAACAAGACTTGGCAGCTTCCTTATTCATCATGAGCCATACTCCCTGTCTATGTACCCCATCCTTCCTTCCTGAGTAAACCAATTCTATATCACCTAATTTCATAATTCCTACCTCTGGGATATGAGTTTCTGAAACTCCTAATAAATCCAGTTTTAATCGTCTGTATTCGTCAGTCAAAATGTCGATACGATAGTCAATTTTTTAACGTCGTAACATTCCAAGTTCCAATTTTCATGTTCTTTAAATCATTGAAATTATTTTCGCCTCAGGAAAGTTGCTGCGGTGAGTTGTTAGTATTATTATTAGTAGTAGTAGTAGTATTTTAAGTCAAAATCCAGTCTGTATAAGGTAGGCTTAATTTAGCCTGGAAAAATCTTTATATATTAAGTAGGTTAATTGACTTCAAGGACGCAGTTAACATTTTCTAAGGTGTCGGACCGCAGCACGAAAGCCTTGAAATTTAGCTTACGTTTTTAGTTTAATTTGGCTTATGTATCCACATTTGTCGGAACACTGGACGATTTTGTTGACATATTTTATATATTCCCCCACCAAACTCAAAACTGAAGCTATGCCCCTGATTGACTTTGGGATGTTAGACCTACTAAGAACCGAATTCTATTTTATTTTCCCTCCCTTGCACTTAAAGTACCTGAAAAGACAAGTTTGGAGCAGTCTTAGGTCAAACAAAGTCACCAAACGCTAGATGAAGTTATGATTTTTCTTTTTGACACTAACACCTGTTTCTATTCTTATAAGTCCTTATAAAAAATTACCATTCTTATATAAAGTCAATCACCTTTTACTTCTAATCCAATACTGCCGTAAACACTTTTACTTTTCATTATTCTCAGAAAAAAAAGCCAAAACGTTTGTAGCTTGTACCACAAATTGTACTGGTGAAATCAAATATTTGACTAGTCTAACCTGAGGTCCCAAGAGACTTTTAGTTTAAAGATCAAGTTCAACATGCTAGTTTTTCTGCTGTTTTTACTTAGTTTCTTAAAAAGTGTAGTCGGAAGTCCAGTTGCTTGTTATGACAGTTCTGATGTATCACTGGATTGCACAAAAGTAAGTCAGAGCAATGTCTATGATATCGATGATGTAACAGAAGTAGGTTCAGGGGCTTCAATTTGGATGGGGCATTTTTCTCCGCTAGATTTTGAATATAACTTTTTTTTTGTTATTTCATTGAAAATGCCTTTTTCTGCATATTACCGCTAAAAAGTAGATTTTGAAAAATACATTCTGCCGCCTTTTACATATTCGTGAATTGACACCACTAAGTCACAGCGACTCATTTAATGTCATTTTTTTGGGGGGGGGGATGAGGGGGGCTGGAAGACTAGATAACAGTAAATATTCATTCTACTGAAAATTTAGGGGGAAGAACCTTAATGGTTCTGGATAAGTTTGTGAACTAAGGGATATTAACCTTATTCATTCTTTCAAAATATTCTTATATATACCAAAAAATGTGGGTCAACGGTGAAAATGTTTCTAGTGAAAATATAACTTTTCAGACTACAAATGTCAACTACCTGTCAGCTTGTTTAAAATTACCGTTGATAGCATCATCATAAAACATGATAGCATGTTGATAGCTATGTCAATAAATGTCAGTTAGTACGGTCATATTAGAAAAGAGTATTTACACGCTTTGGAAATTTTACAAAAATGTCTAATAGACTATCTTTTGTACTTTCAGCATAATTCACATGATCATTATAATTCAATATATATTTCAATATAATTTTCAATATATATATTTTCAATTTTCAATATATATTTCAATATATAATTCAATATAATTCAATAGTCCATTAATATTCTTTTTTTTAATCTGCTTCTCATCACATAGTCCATGGATTTCGATTTTAGTTTTTCTTGGGAGAGGCTATTCAGAGGCAATACTTTAGTCCTGTCCAAGTAGGGCCATGTGCCTTCAATGCATTGTTTTTTCCTCGTGCTGTAGTAACTTCGGATGGCGCTCATTCGATTCTAAATTGAAAATTCTAGGGCCCTTTTAAAAAGTAAAAAGTGATTAGAGGGCTACCAGCCCCTTTTCCTCTTTTTGCTCCCGTCTCCCACCCCCGTATTGTTCCAGAACACCTGATCAAAATTTTAAGACAGCCATTTTGTTAAAAATAGTCAAAAAGTCCAATAGTATACTTCCTGGGATGAAATGATCAGATTGTGAATTACTTATACGTAAGTTTTATAACTGAAAGGATAGCCCTAATTAGAGCCCTAGAGCCTTGGGCCAAGAGGAACCTGATGTACAGTTTGGAGCAGAGTTTCTCCGCAAAGAGAGGTCAAATGGGCCAAAAACTTTTATCCGATCGATTGGAAACTTGCGTCTGAGAGTCCATGAACTAAGGGGCCCTGATGCAGAAAAAAAGTGCTGATCCCGTTAAAACGTGGCCTGGCAAGGGCCAAAAAACTTCCCCGATCACTTCGTATAGAAGGAATGGCTGTAGAAATATAATTTTTTTTTTATTTTATAACTTTAATAAATCAAATAATATTAAGATTTTGATTAATAAATATCAGTACATTTATATTAAACTGACAATTCACATTTATTTGTATTTTTTTCAGTAAAGTGCAAATTATGTTCTGGCCTTGGGAAGGCATAGGGGTTTTGGACCCTACTCAAGTTTATTTCTGCTCGGTTTGAGTTTGACTCGGTTACTTATTGCAATTTATATTCGTTTTGGGTTTCATTTATTTATCGATGCTGATTTGTGGTAGTTTCACGCTTGGTAAGTTATTTGAATTTATTTTTGCTCATTTTTGTTTAATGGAGTTCTTTACTTTTCTTTGAAAAACTTATTTTGTGGAAAAAGTTTTGGTAAAATTCTACTTTAGTTACTTTTGGCTATCATGGAAAGGGGTTGGGTTAGGAAAATGAAACTTTCAGGGATGGATCTTCATGCTAAGGTATGTCCCGGGAAGGTACTTTGAAGTACCTACCTCTACTCCTTCCTCCCTCTTTATAATGGTAAATTACTGCACATTACTAGTTGTATTAGCTCACATTTCATCCTATGTTACTATCATAATTATAGATCACTGCTTACCTTACACAACTTCAGCTTTTAACCTTGTTCATTAAAATATATTCCAAAATCCTATTGTCATTTAACGATACATTTAACTTATTTACTATATAGCTGACATTGCTTATCGAACCCATTTGTGATGTCACAACTTTGCTTATCATAACCCCTTTAACAGCTTGAAATCCCCCTTCCCCCCAAACTCAAAAGTTTCCAAAATTCTACTTTAGAAGCTTTTTTAAATATTTCTAAAGCGCTAAGACATAGAGCGCTACAAACATCAGAATCGACTTTAAAGGACAATTTATGTCATGGGAAGATGTTTTTGAAATCCCCCTTCCCCCCAAACTCAAAATTTTCCAAAATTTTACTTTAGAAGCTTTTTTTTAAATATTTCTAAGGCCTTAAGACATAGAGCGCAACAAACATCAGAATCAACTTTAGTGGACAAATTATGTTATGGGAAGATGTTCTTGAAATCCCCCTTCCCCCCAAACTCAAAATTTTCCAAAATTCTACTTTAGAAGCTTTTTTAAATATTTCTAAAGCGCTATGACAGAGAGCGCCACAAACATCAGAATCGACTTTAAAGGACAGTTTATGTCATGGGAAGATGTTTTTGAAATCCCCCTTTGCCCCAAGCGCAAAATTTTCCAAAATTCTTCTTTAGAAGCTTTTTAAATATTTTCAAAGCACCAAGACATAGAGCGCTACAAACCTCAGAATCACCTATAGAGGACAATTTATGTCATGGAAAGATGTTGAAATCCCCCTTTGCCCCAAACTCAAAATTTTCCAAAATTCTACTTTAGAAGCTTTTTAAATATTTCTAAAGCACTGCTTACAAACATGAGAATCAACTTTAGAGGACAAGTTATGTCAGGGGAAGAAGTTTTTGAAATCCCCCTTCCCCCCAAACTCAAAATTTTCCAAAATTCTACTTTAGAAGCTTTTTTAAATATTTCTAAAGCGCTAAGACATAGAGCGCTACAAACATCAGAATCGACTTTAGAGGACAATTTTTGTCATGGGAAGAGATTTTTGAAATCTCCTTTTAGAGATAAATTCCGGAATTATTATTATTTTGAAGCCTGGACTCTAAAGAGATAGAAATTCTATTTTAATAAAGTTTCATCCCCTTTAGTCTGAGAGATAAATTGCGGAATTGTTATTTCGAAGCCTTAATAACGTAAGTATGACATATAAGATTTTTTCAGAGATACAAGGAGATTAATAGAGATTGAATATATTACTGAGTCAGATTCCTGGGAATTTAAATGTATCAGCGCACAGTTGCCAGAACAAAGGAACCGTCAGAGATTAATCGACATTTTATGGGGGTTTTCTGTAATTTGTAAAATCCAGTTTATCAATGCTACAAATAATTCATACATCCAGAAACGGTAATTTATTTGCATTTTCAATTTCTAAGGTAAATTGTAAATTTCGGTCATTTGTATTAAAGTGATCTAGAAATCCCCTAAGTTCATTTTCCCCATAATGCCAGAGCGATATTACATCATCCACATAACACCCCCAATAGACATTTTTTAAGAAATATGAATTTAAGGCCCAATTTTCAAGGTGTTCTACATAAATGTCCACTAATAACCCGGATAGTGGTGCTCCCATAGGGAAACCATTTTTTTTGTTGATAAAAAGAATTGCGGAACTAAAAATACATTGAATACTTATTAAAAATTTTGACTAGGGACACTCAAACCTTGCAATCTATTACTTTTCTTGAATCTTTAATTAAATGATAGTTTTCTTCTATTTTATTTTTTAATAACTGCTCAGATATTGCTACATCAATATTTGTGTACATAGAAACTATTTCAAAACTACTTACTATCGTATTTTCTGAAATATTGCATTTTGAGTTTTTCCACTAAATCTACCGAATTACATATGTACGATTTTTGGGAATAAAGCAAAGGTTTGAAGGCTGTACATAACCACTTTCCAATATTGGAAGCAGGGGCTTTCGTACATGCTACAATTGGCCTTAAGGGAATAATTTGCTTATGTAATTTCAGTAAACCGTAAGACTTTGGGCAAAAGCTACCTCGGGGGAGAAATTTATTATACAATTGTGGGGTGATTACGCCATTTTTTTAGATGCTTTAATTCATTTATAATTTTATTCGCAAACTTATCAGTATGGTCGTGAGTCATGGAATTATATGTATTTGTGTCTTTTAAGTGTGAATAAAAAGTGTTGTGGTAATCTAACGTATCCATGATTGCAAGTGAATTTCCCTTGTCTACTTTTGTTATTATAATTGAAGGGTCTTTGCGGTGATTAGACGAATTTTTATGTCGTGCAAAATTTCTGGCGTCAAATTAGTATGCGACGCAGCTTTTTTTGCCTGTCGGAGAGTGTAACATTAAAACAAGTCCTCACTTCATATGGGTCAAAAATGGATATGTAGTGTTTATGCAAACAATATTCTAAGGAGGAAAATATATGTGCCACAGGAACTTATTTTGATGGAAAAGAGAATTTTGGACCTTTTCAAGAGTTTGGATTTCCTTAAATTCAAGATCTCTAGAGGATTTTGTTTTTTGTGCTTAATAAAGACCCTCCCACGCTAACAGGATAATTTGATTGCGACGGCAACACTTTGATTTTTGTCATGTTTTTTTTCGTTTTGTCCATGATTTTAGTTTAATATAAACTTTCTAGTACCACTTTATAGTAATATTCGGGGGCTGAGTTGGAGTAATATCCTCCCACACCGACTTATTGTTTAATGTTAAAGCACCGAGGACAGTGAAAATAAAATCTATTGTTTGAATGGTTTAATGTGATGTTTGAATTGAGTATCCTAATGGGTTATTGACTTGGATTTTAGGTATCCTTGGAAAATTAACATTGCCTTTTAGGTTACCCCACTCCCTCCAACTTTTTCTCAAAATGACATGAAATTTGCTTGCGGTTGTACCAATCATACGCTATGCCTCCTCATAGACACGACGCAGTTTTCCTTCTGGTACCCTATGGCCGAATATCGACACCACACGACCATACCATTTGAGAACTAAAGTTACATCAAACAACAACATAGAAGATTATAACATGGATCAAAGTGTAGAGTTAGAAATATCTTTTTATTGTGAGTGTGCTATTTGTAATGTCCACTATCATGACCTCAGTAATTTGCATGAGAGTAATGCAGCAAATTTCGAAATCATGGAAAATGAAATAGAAGAGGAGAATCTGCATGAAATGAGAAGAAAAATCGTTGAGGAAATGGTGAGAAAAAGGGTAGGCTCATCAGTTTCTGCAGTGGAAGAGTGACCATTATCACAAAAAACAATACAGACAATGGACATCCTCTCCATTACAAGGAAGATCAGGAGCAGAAGGAAGGTCTCACCAAAGGAGGTTCGATATAGCAGAAAAGAAAGATATAAAGAAGAGACAAAGACAAGATGGATATCTCTATAGAGAGAACTATCAAGAAAGAACTCGATGAATTATTTTATGACGCAGATTCAGAATGTCTAAAGTTGTTCAACAATGTTAATAATGTAAAATAATGTGTGAAAATATTTTTATATTAATATTCTACATGTCATTACTTCATTGAAAATATACTATGCATTACTTTGTTATATTTCCATTATTTTTAGAGTACGATAGCACCACAAACGCTTAGATTATCTATTAAAAAGTTGGAGATGTATGATATTAGCAAACATGTAATATTTTACAAGTTCAGCTACGTAACAATTTTCATGTTTCATTTGCGTGCAATAGACACCGAGAGGCTTATGACTCCTCTCTTCAATGAATTCTATGGCTTATGACTCCTCCACACAATGAATTCAGATGGTTTTAGGACTCCTCCCCCTAGTCACAAGTCTTTCTAACCTTGAGCAAAGATATAAAATTTTAACGAAGTACTTCTCTGCTCAAATATTACATTAATAGATTCCAGAATAATATGACAATATGACACAGAATTTATTGGTTTGGAAAAATCATCTTGTGGTGTTATATTTGAATGTGCATTTTTATTATTGTCTATGGAACTCAAAGAAATTGACTGTTATCATTGGATAGTGAACTATAATATTTTTCAGAATGATAAAAGTTTATGGAGTACTTCTTTGCGCCATATAAACAGACTGGGATTCTAGGATAGAGTGATTACACCACATAATAAAAGTGGTCAAGAACTGAAAATGTTCAAGAAGAAGTCAGTGAAATTTGCAGCTTTCGGGGTTGAATCACTATACATAAAGGGTAACGTACCTAAAGATAAAGTTTTAATTCGAAACTGTGACCCTAGGATTCCACTTTGCAATATAAAAGACTTTAAGTGTCCTAAATTTGAAGGGGCTTATCACCATCCTGAAGAGAAGGTTCAGGTTCATCGCGCAATGGTTACCTAGGGACATACCTGATCGTGATAAGTGCATAAGACACGATAAAAAGTATTCTATACCATGGGATCCTCGTTTTTGGATGGTTAACAGTGAACATTAAGTATACTTTTTATGTAAATATTTTTTTTTCAAGGAATCTTTTTTAATGTTTAAGCAACAAATATCTTTAAGCTTAATCTGTCTTTATTCTTTAAAATAGCTCTATTCATTCAAGAAATTATGAAAAAAATTGTAAGCAAGTAATAAACTCCTTCTTGAATTCGCCTCTTGGACACACAACACGGAAGTTTCATCCAGGATATTATGAGAAAATTGTAAGTAAATAATAAACTCTTTTTTGAATTCACCACTTGGATACACAATACCGAAATTTCACTCAAGAAATAATGGAAAAATTTTTAATTAGCTAACAAACTCTTCCTAAATTTGCCTCTTGGAGACACAATTCCGAAATTTCATTAAAAAAATCATAAAAAAATTGTGAGTAAGAATCAAACTCTTTCTTGAATTCACCTCTTGGATACACAATACAGAAATTTCATTCAAGAAATTATGAAAAAATTATAAGTAAGTAACCAACTGTTTCTTGAATTCACCTCTTGGATAAACAACACAGAAATTTCAATCAAGAAACTATGAAAAAATTGTAAGTAACTAACTCTTTCTTGAAATAACCTCTTGGATACACAATACAGAAATTTCATTCAAGAAATTATGAGAAAATTGTAAGTAAGTAACAAACTCTTTCTTGAATTCACCACTTGGATATACAATACCAAAATTTCATTCAACAAATTATGAAAAAATTGTAAATAAGTAAAAAACTCTTTCTTGAATTTGCCTCTTGGACACACAATACAGACATTTAATTCGAGAAATTATGAGAAAATTTTAAGTGAGTAACAAACTCTTTCTTGAATTCACCACTTGGATATACAATACCGAAATTTCATTCAAGAAATTATGAAAAAATTTTAAGTAAGTAACAAACTCTTTCTTGAATTCGCCTCTTGTATGCACAATACAGAAATTTCATTTGAGAAATTATGAAAAAAAACTGTAAGTAAGTAACCAACTCCTTCTTGAATTCAGCTCTTGGACACACAAAAAGAGAATTTCATCCAGGAAATTATGAAAAAATTGTAAGTAAGTAACAAACTCTTTCTTGAATTCACCACTTGGATATACAATACCGAAATTTCATTCAAGAAATTATGAAAAAATTTTAAGTTACAAACTCTTTCTTGAATTTGCCCCATGTATGCACAATACAGAAATTTCATTCGAGAAATTAGAAAAATTGTATGTAAGTAACAAACTCTTTCTTGAATTCACCTCTTGGATACACAATACATAAATTACATTCAAGAAATTATGAAAAATAATAAGTAAGTAAATGAACTCCTTCGTGAATTCACCTCTTGGATACACAATACAGAAATTTCAATCAAGAAACTATGTAAAAATTGTAAGTCAGTAACCTACTCTTTGCTGAATTCACATCTTAGATGCACAATACAGAAATTTCATTCGAGAAATTATCAAAAAATTGTAAGTAAGTAACCAACAGTTTCTTGAATTCACCTCTTGAAGACACTATATGGAAATTTTATACAAGGAATTATGAAAAAACTGTAAGTAAGCAACAAACTCTTTCTTGAGTTCACCTCTTGTATGCACAATTTCATTCAAGAAATTATGAAAAAATTGTAAGTAAGTAACAAACTCTTTCTTGAATTTGCCTCATGTATGCACAATACAGAAATTTTATTCGAGAAATTATGAAAAATTGTAAGTAAGTAACAAACTCTCTTGAATTCACCTCTTGGATACACAATACAAAAATTATATTCGAGAAATTATGAAAAATTGTAAATAAGTAACCAACTCCTTCGGAAATTCATCTCTTGGATACGCGATACAGAAATTTTATTCAAGAAATTATGAAAAAATTGTAAGTAAGTAACCAACTGTTTCTTGAATTAACCTCTTGGATAAACAATACAGGAATTTCAATCAAGAAACTATGTAAAAATTGTAAGTAAGTAACAAACTCTTTGCTGAATTCACATTTTAGATGCACAATACATAAATTTCATTCGAGAAATTATCAGAAAATTGTAAGTAAGTAACCAACTGTTTCTTGAATTCACCTCTTGAACAAACAATATTGAAACTTTATTCAAGGAATTATGAAGAAACTGTAAGTAAGTAACAAACTCTTTCTTGAGTTCACCTCTTGTATGCAAAATATAGACATTTCATTCAAGAAATTATGAAAAATTGAAAGTAAGTAACCAACTCTTTCTTCAATTCACCTCTTGGATACACAATACCGAAATTTCAATCAAGAAACTTTGGAAAAATGGTAAGTAAGTAACAAACTCTTTCTTTAATTCACCTTTCGGATACACAATGCAGAAATTTCATTCAAGAAATCATGAAAAATTTTAAGTAAGTAACAAACTGTTTGTTGAATTCACCTCTTGAACACACAATACCGAAACTTCATTCAAGGAATTATGAAAAAACTGTAAGTAAGTAACAAACTTTCTTGAATTCACCTCTTGTATGCACAATACAGACATTTCATTCGAGAAATTATGGAAAATTGTAAGTAAGTAACCAACTATTTCTTGAATTCACCTCTTGTATGCACAATACAGAAATTTTATTCATGAAATTATGAAAAAAATGTAAGTAAGTAACAAACTCTTTTTTGAATACACCTCTTGGATACACAATACCGAAATTTCATTCAAGAAATTATGAAAAATTGTAAGTAAGTAACAAACTCTTTCTTGAATTCGCCTCTTGGATACACAATACAGAAATTTCATTCAAGCAATTATGAAAAAATTGTAAGTAAGTAACACACTCTTTCTTGAATTCACCTCTTGGATACACAATGCAGAAATTTCATTCAATAAATTATTAAAAAATTGTAAGTAAGTAACAAACTCTTTCTTGAATTCACCTCTTGGATGCACAATACAGAAATTACATTCAAGAAATTATGAAAAATTGTAAGTAAGTAAACCAACTCCTTCGTGAATTCACCTCTTCAATAGACAATACAGAAATTTTATTCAAGAAATTATGAAAAATTGTAAGTAAGTAACAAACTGTTTCTTGAATTAACCTCTTGGATACACAATACAGGAATTTCAATCAAGAAACTATGTAAAAATTGTAAGTAAGTAACAAACTCTGTGCTGAATTCACATCTTAGATGCACAATACAGAAATTTCATTCGAGAAATTATCAAGAAATTGTAAGTAAGTAACCAACTGTTTCTTAAATTCACCTCTTGAACACAAAATATAGAAATTTTATTCAAGGAATTATGAAAAAACTGTAAGTAAGTAACAAAGTCTTTCTTGAATTAACCTCTTGTATGCACAATATAGACATTTCATTCGAGAAACTATGAAAAATTGTAAGTAAGTAACCAAATCTATCTTTAATTCACCTCTTGGATACACAACACCGAAATTTCAATCAATAAACTATGGAAAAAAGGTAAGTATCTAACAAACTCTTTCTTGAATTCACCTTTCGGATACACAATGCAGAAATTTCATTCAAGAAATCATGAAAAATTTTAATTAAGTAACCAACTGTTTGTTGATTTCACCTCTTGAACACACAATACTGAAACTTTATTCAAGGAAATATGAAAAAACTGTAAGTAAGTAACAAACTTTCTTGAATTCACCTCTTGCATGCACGATACAGCCATTTCATTCGAGAAATTATGAAAAATTGTAAGTAAGTAACCAACTATTTCTTGAATTCACCTCTTGTATGCACAATACAGAAATTTTATTCATGAAATTATGAAAAAATTGTAAGTAAGTAACAAACTCTTTCTTGAATTCACCTCTTGGATGCACAATACTGAAATTTCATTCAAAATCATGAAAAATTGTAAGTAAGTAACAAACTCTTTTTGAATTCACCTCTTGGATACACAATACCGAAATTTCAGTCAAGAAATTATGAAAAAATTGTAAGTAAGTAACAAACTCTTTTTTGAATACATCTCTTGGATACACAATACAGAAATTTCATTCAAGAAATTATGAAGAAATTGTAAGTAAGTAACAAACTCTTTCTTGAATTCTCTTCTTGGGTACACAATACAGAAATCTAATTCAAGCAATTATGAATAATTTGTAAGTAAGTAACACACTCTTTCTTGAATTCACCTCTTGGATACACAATGCAGAAATTTCATTCAAGAAATTATTAAAAAATTGTAAGTAAGTAACAAACTCTTTCTTGAATTCACCTCTTGGATGCACAATACAGACATTTCATTTGAGAAATTATGAAAAATTGCAAATAAGTAACAAAGTCTTTCTTGAATTCACCTCTTCGATACACAATACAGAAATTTCATTCAAGAAATTATGAAAAAATTGTAAGTAAGTAACAAAATCTTTCTTGAATTCGCCTCTTGGATACACAGTACAGAAATTTCATTCAAGAAATTATTAAGAAATTGTAAGTAAGTAACAAACTCGTTCTTAAATTCGCCTCTTGGATACACGATACCGAAATTTCATTCCAGAAATTATGAAAAATTCTAAGTAATAATCTCTATGAAAATTATTCTTTCAGATTCAGCATGTCGGAGAACACACTTTCCGGTTCAGCATGTAGAAAAACCCTAAAAGGCCATATATTCCTCCTAAAACAATTTTTCAACTTGGAGTGCACATCTAAATTCTTCCTAAAACCATTTTTCAACTTGGAGTGCACATCTTTGTCCCCTTTCAATACTTTTTGACCGGGGAGCACCCTATTGGATATTAAATCGCTCCCCGTCTCAGATTTTAACATTAACAATTGATTGGGGGCCTGACGTTTCACCAACTCGTGGTAGATGCTCTCGTTCTAATTCCTGTAATCCATCCGTGAGCTGATATGGGTGCCATTTTTCAAATCTTTCAATAAATTCTCGGGTTCAACTTTTAATAATAGAGAATCTGTGTCTCCATAGTACACATGAACTTCCCCCTCCCTTGGCCATTGTACCTTACCCACATTGTAAATTTAGACTAGGTTATGTGCTTGCACATAACCTAGGAAATTTCTGTATTCTGCATACAAGTGGTGAATTCAAGAAACAGTTTGTTACTTACTTACAATTTTTTCATAGTTTCTTGATTGAAATCTCTGTATTGTGTATCCAAGAGGTGAATTCAAGAAACAGTTGGCTGCTTACTTAAAGTTTTTCACAATAACGCGAATTAAATGTCTTTATTGTGTATACAAGAGATAAATTCAAGAAAGAGTTTGTTACTTACTTACAGTTTTTTCAAAAATCCTTGAATTAAATTTCTGTATTGTGTATTCAAAAAGTGAACTCAAGAAAGAGTTTGTTACTTACTTACAGTTTTTTCACAAATCCTTGAATTAAATTTCTGTATTGTGTATTCAAAAAGTGAACTCAAGAAAGAGTTTGTTACTTACTTACAATTTTTTCGTACCTTCTTGAATGAAATTTCGGTATTGTGTATCCAAGAGGTGAATTCAAGAAAGAGTTTGTTACTTATATGCAATTTTTTCACAATTTCTTGAATGAAATTTCGGTATTGTATATCCAAGAGGTGAATTCAAAAAGATTTCGGTACTTCCAATTTTTCATGATTTCTTCAATGAAATTTCGGAATTGTGCATCCAAGAGGTGAATTCAAGAAAGTTTGTTACTTACTTACAATTTTTTCATAATTTCATGAATGAAATTTCTGTATTGTGCATACAAGAGGTGAATTCAAGAAAGAATTTGTTACTCTCTCACCATTTTTTCATAGTTTCTTGATTGAAATTGCTGTATTGTGCATCCAAGATGTGAATCCAAGAAAGAGTTGGTTACTTACTTACAATGTTTAATAGTTTCTCGAATGAAATGTCTATATTGTGCATACAAGACGTGTATTCAAGAAAGAATTTGTTACTTACTTACAATTTTTTCATTATTTCTTGAATAAAATTTCCATATTGTGTGTTTAAGAGATGAATTCAAGAAACAGTTGGTTACTTACTTACAATTTTTTCATAATTTCTCGAATGAAATTTTTGTATTGTGCACCCAAGAGGTGAATTCAAGAAAGAGTTTGTTACTTACTTACAAATTTTTCATAATTTCTCGAATAAAATTTCTGTATCGTGCACCCAAGAGGTGAATTCAAGAAAGGGTTTGTCAGTTACTTACGATGTTTCCATAATTTCTTGAATAAAATTTCTGTATCGTGTATCCAAGAGATGAATTCCCGAAGGAGTTGGTTACTTAATTACAATTTTTCATAATTTCTCGAATGTAATTTTTGTATTGTGTATCCAAGAGGTGAATTCAAGAAAGAGTTTGTCACTTACTTACAGTTTTTCATAATTTCTCGAATGAAATTTCTGTATTTTGCATACATGAGGCAAATTCAAGAAAGACTTTGTTACTTACTTACAATTTTTTCATAGTTTCTTGAATTAAATTTCGGTATTGTATATCCAAGTGGTGAATTCCAGAAAGAGTTTGTTACTTACTGACAATTCTCTCATAATTTCCTGGATGAAATTTTCGTGTTGTGTATCAAGAGCTGAATTGAAGAAGGAGTTTGTTACTTACTTACAATTTTCTGTCATAATTTCTCAACTAAAATTTCTGTATTGTGCATACAAGAGGCGAAATCAATAAAGAATTTGTTACTTACTTACAATTTTTTCTTAACTTCTTGAATGAAATTTCGGTATTGTGTATCCAAGAGGTGAATTCAAGAAAGAGTTTGTTACTTACTTGCAATTTTTTCACAATTTCTTGAAGAAAAATTTCGGTATTGAATATCCAAGAGGTGAATTCAAAAAGAGTTTGTTACTTACAATTTTTCATGATTTCTTCAATGAGACTTCGGTATTGTGCATCCAAGAGGTGAATTCAAGAAAGAGTTAGTTACTTACAATTTTTTCATAGTTTCTTAATATTTTTTCATAATTTCATAAATGAAATTTCTGTATTGTGCATACAAGAGGTGAACTCAAGAAAGAGTTTGTTACTTACTTACCTTTTTTTTCAAACTATTGATTGAAGTTTCGGTATTGAGCATCCAAGATGTGAATTCAAGAAAGAATTTGTTACTCTCACCATTTTTTCATAGTTTCTTGATTGAAATTGCTGTATTGTGCATCCAAGAGGTGAATTCAAGAAAGAGTTTGTTACTTACTTACAATTTTTTAATAATTTATTGAATGAAATTTCTGAATTGTGTATCCAAGAGGTGAATTCAAGAAAGAGTGTGTTACTTACTTACAATGTTTAATAGTTTCTCAAATGAAATGTATATATTGTGCATACAAGAGGTAAATTCAAGAAAGAATTTGTTACTTACTTACAATTTTTTAATTATTTCTTGAATACAATTTCTATATTGTTTATTCAAGAGGTGAATTCAAGAAACAGTTTGTTACTTAATTCCAATTTTTTCATAATTTCTCAAATTAAATTTCTGTATTGCGCATCCAAGAGATGAATCCAAGAAAGAATTTGTTACTTATTTAAAATTTTTTCATAGTTTCTTGATTGAAATTTCTGTATTGTGTGTCCAAGATGTTAATTCAAGAAAGACTTTGATACTTACTTACGATTTTTTCATAATTTCTTGAATAAAATTTCTGTATCGCGTATCCAAGAGATGAATTCCCGAAGGAGTTGGTTACTTAATTACAATTTTTCATAATTTCTCGAGTGTAATTTTTGTATTGTAAATCCAAGAGGTGAATTCAAGAAAGAGTTTATTACTTACTTACAATTTTTCATAATTTCTCGAATGAAATTTCTATATTGTGCAAACATGAGGCAAATTCAAGAAAGAGTTTGTTACTTACTTACAATTTTTTCATAATTTCTTGAATTAAATTTCGGTATTGTATAAAAAAGTGGTGAATTCAAGAAAGAGCTTATTACTTACTGACAATTTTCTCATAATTTCCTGGATGAAATTTACGTGTTGTGTGTCAAGAGCTGAATTGAAGAAGGAGTTTGTTACTTACAATTTTCTGTCATAATTTCTCGAATGGAATTTCTGTATTGTGCATACAAGAGGCGAAGTCAAGAAAGAGTTTGTTACTTACTTACAAATTTTTCATAATCTCTCGAATGAAATGTCTGTATTGTGTATCCAAAAGGTGAATTCAAGAAAGAGTTTGTTACTTACTTACAATTTTTTCACAATTTCTTGAATGAAATTTCGGTATTGTGTATCCAAGAGGTGAATTCAAGAAACAGTTGGTTGCTTACTTAAAGTTTCTCACAACTCGAATTAAATGTCTTTATTGTGTATCCAAGAGGTAAATTCAAGAAAGAGTTTGTTACTTACAGTTTTTTCAAAATTCCTTGAATGAAATTTCTATATTGTGTATTCAAAAGGTGAATTCAAGAAAGAGTTTGTTACTTACTTACAATTTTTTCGTAATTTCTTGAATGAAATTTCCGTATTGTGTATCCAAGAGGTGAATTCAAGAAAGAGTTTGTTACTTACTTACAATTTTTTCACAATTTTTTGAATGAAATTTCGGTATTGTGTATCCAAGAGGTGAATTCAAAAAGAGTTTGTTACTTACAATTTTTCATGATTTCTTCGATGAAATTTCGGTATTTTGCATCCAAGAGGTGAATTTAAGAAAGAGTTTGTTACTTACTTACAATTTTTCATAATTTCATGAATGAAATTTCTGTATTGTGCATACAAGAGGTGAATTCAAGAAAGAGTTTGTTACTTACTTGCCTTTTTTTCAAACTTTATTGATTGAATTTTCGGTATTGTGCATCCAAGAGGTGAATTCAAGAAAGAATTTGTTACTCTCTCACCATTTTTTCATAGTTGATTGAAATTGCTGTATTGTGTATCCAAGAGGTGAATTCAAGAAAGAGTTTTTTACTTACTTACAAATTTTTCACAATTTCTTGAATGAAAATTTCGGTATTGTGTATCCAAGAGGTGAATTCAAAAAGAGTTTGTTACTTACAATGTTTCATGATTTCTTCAATGAAATTTCGGTATTGTGTATCCAAGAGGTGAATTCAAGAAAGAGTGTGTTACTTACTTACAATGTTTAATAGTTTCTCAAATGAAATGTATATATTGTGCATACAAGAGGTAAATTCAAGAAAGAATTTGTTACTTACTTACAATTTTTTAATTATTTCTTGAATACAATTTCTATATTGTGTGTTCAAGAGATGAATTCAAGAAACAGTTGGTTACTTACTTACAATTTTTTCATAATTTCTCGAATGAAATTTTTGTATTGTGCACCCAAGAGGTGAATTCAGGAAAGAGTTTGTTACTTACTTACAATTATTTCATAGTTTCTTGATTGAAATTCCTGTAATGTTTATCCAAGAGGTTAATTCAAGAAACAGTTGGTTACTTACTTACAATTTTTTCATAATTTCTTGAATAAAATTTCTGTATCGCGTATCCAAGAGATGAATTTCCGAAGGAGTTGGTTACTTATTTACAATTTTTCATAATTTCTCGAGTGTAATTTTTGTATTGTAAATCCAAAAGGTGAATTCAAGAAAGAGTTTATTACTTAGTTACAATTTTTCATAATTTCTCGAATGAAATTTCTATATTGTGCAAACATGAGGCAAATTCAAGAAAGTGTTTGTTACTTACTTACAATTTTTTCATAATATCTTGAATTAAATTTCGGTATTGTATAAAAAAGTGGTGAATTCAAGAAAGAGCTTATTACTTACTGACAATTTTCTCATAATTTCCTGGATGAAATTTACGTGTTGTGTGTCAAGAGCTGAATATAAGAAGGAGTTTGTTACTTACAATTTTCTGTCATAATTTCTCGAATGGAATTTCTGTATTGTGCATACAAGAGGCGAAATCAAGAAAGAGTTTGTTACTTACTTACAAATTTTTCATAATCTCTCGAATGAAATGTCTGTATTGTGTATCCAAAAGGTGAATTCAAGAAAGAGTTTGTTACTTACTTACAATTTTTTCACAATTTCTTGAATGAAATTTCGGTATTGTGTATCCAAGAGGTGAATTCAAGAAACAGTTGGTTGCTTACTTAAAGTTTCTCACAACTCGAATTAAATGTCTTTATTGTGTATCCAAGAGGTAAATTCAAGAAAGAGTTTGTTACTTACAGTTTTTTCAAAATTCCTTGAATTAAATTTCTATATTGTGTATTCAAAAGGTGAATTCAAGAAAGAGTTTGTTACTTACTTACAATTTTTTCGTAACTTCTTGAATGAAATTTCGGTATTGTGTATCCAAGAGGTGAATTCAAGAAAGAGTTTTTTACTTACTTACAAATTTTTCACAATTTCTTGAATGAAAATTTCGGTATTGTGTATCCAAGAGGTGAATTCAAAAAGAGTTTGTTACTTACAATGTTTCATGATTTCTTCAATGAAATTTCGGTATTGTGTATCCAAGAGGTGAATTCAAGAAAGAGTGTGTTACTTACTTACAATGTTTAATAGTTTCTCAAATGAAATGTATATATTGTGCATACAAGAGGTAAATTCAAGAAAGAATTTGTTACTTACTTACAATTTTTTAATTATTTCTTGAATACAATTTCTATATTGTGTGTTCAAGAGATGAATTCAAGAAACAGTTGGTTACTTACTTACAATTTTTTCATAATTTCTCGAATGAAATTTCTGTATTGTGCACCCAAGAGGTGAATTCAGGAAAGAGTTTGTTACTTACTTACAATTATTTCATAGTTTCTTGATTGAAATTCCTGTAATGTGTATCCAAGAGGTTAATTCAAGAAACAGTTGGTTACTTACTTACAATTTTTTCGTAATTTCTTGAATAAAATTTCTGTATCGCGTATCCAAGAGATGAATTCCCGAAGGAGTTGGTTACTTAATTACAATTTTTCATAATTACACGAGTGTAATTTTTGTATTGTAAATCCAAGAGGTGAATTCAAGAAAGAGTTTATTACTTACTTACAATTTTTCATAATTTCTCGAATGAAATTTCTATATTGTGCAAACATGAGGCAAATTCAAGAAAGAGTTTGTTACTTACTTACAATTTTTTCATAATTTCTTGAATTAAATTTCGGTATTGTATAAAAAAGTGGTGAATTCAAGAAAGAGCTTATTACTTACTGACAATTTTCTCATAATTTCCTGGATGAAATTTACGTGTTGTGTGTCAAGAGCTGAATATAAGAAGGAGTTTGTTACTTACAATTTTCTGTCATAATTTCTCGAATGGAATTTCTGTATTGTGCATACAAGAGGCGAAATCAAGAAAGAGTTTGTTACTTACTTACAAATTTTTCATAATCTCTCGAATGAAATGTCTGTATTGTGTATCCAAAAGGTGAATTCAAGAAAGAGTTTGTTACTTACTTACAATTTTTTCACAATTTCTTGAATGAAATTTCGGTATTGTGTATCCAAGAGGTGAATTCAAGAAACAGTTGGTTGCTTACTTAAAGTTTCTCACAACTCGAATTAAATGTCTTTATTGTGTATCCAAGAGGTAAATTCAAGAAAGAGTTTGTTACTTACAGTTTTTTCAAAATTCCTTGAATTAAATTTCTATATTGTGTATTCAAAAGGTGAATTCAAGAAACAGTTTGTTACTTAGTTACAATTTTTTCGTAACTTCTTGAATGAAATTTCGGTATTGTGTATCCAAGAGGTGAATTCAAGAAAGAGTTTGTTACTTACTTACAATTTTTTCACAAATTCTTGAATGAAATTTTGGTATTGTGTATCCAAGAGGTGAATTCAAAAAGAGTTTGTTACTTACAATTTTTCATGATTTCTTCGATGAAATTTCGGTATTTTGCATCCAAGAGGTGAATTCAAGAAAGAGTTTGTTACTTACTTACAATTTTTTCATAATTTCATGAATTAAATTTCTGTATTGTGCATACAAGAGGTGAATTCAAGAAAGAGTTTGTTACTTACTTGCCTTTTTTTCAAACTTTATTGATTGAAGTTTCGGTATTGTGCATCCAAGAGGTGAATTCAAGAAAGAATTTGTTACTCTCTCACCATTTTTTCATAGTTGATTGAAATTGCTGTATTGTGTATCCAAGAGGTGAATTCAAGAAAGAGTTTTTTACTTACTTACAAATTTTTCACAATTTCTTGAATGAAAATTTCGGTATTGTGTATCCAAGAGGTGAATTCAAAAAGAGTTTGTTACTTACAATGTTTCATGATTTCTTCAATGAAATTTCGGTATTGTGCATCCAAGAGGTGAATTCAAGAAAGAGTTTGTTACTTACTTACAATTTTTTCATAATTTCATGAATGAAATTTCTGTATTGTGCATACAAGAGGTGAATTCAAGAAAGAATTTGTTACTCTCTCACCATTTTTTCATAGTTTCTTGATTGAAATTGCTGTATTGTGCATCCAAGAGGTGAATACAAGAAAGAGTTGGTTACTTACTTACAATGTTTAATATTTTCTCAAATGAAATGTCTATATTGTGCATTCAAGAGGTAAATTCAAGAAAGAATTTGTTACTTACTTACAGTTTTTTTTATTATTATTTTTATTAATAAAATTTCTGTATCGCGTATCCAAGATTTGAATTCCCGAAGGAGTTGGTTACTTAATTACAATTTTTCATAATTTCTCTAATGTAATTTTTGTATTGTGTATCTACGAGGTGAATTCAAGAAAGAGTTTGTTACTTACTTACAATTTTTCCTAATTTCTCGAATGAAATTTCTGTATTGTGCATACATGAGGCGAATTCAAGAAAGAGTTTGTTACTTACTTACAGTTTTTCATAAATTCTTGAATTAAATTTCTGTATTGTATATCCAAGTGGTGAATTCAAGAAAGAGCTTGTTACTTACTTCCAATTTTCTCATAATTTCCTGGATGAAATTTTCGTGTCGTGTGTCAAGAGCTGAATTGAAGGAGTTTTTTACTTACTTACAATTTTCTGTCCTAATTTCTCGAATGAAATTTCTGTATTGTGCATACAAGAGGCGAAATAAAGAGTTTGTTACTTACTTACAACTTTTTCATAATTTCTCAAATGAAATGTCTGTATTTTGTATCCAAAAGGTGAATTCAAGAAAGAGTTAGTTACTTACAATTTTTCCATTGTTTCTTGATTGAAATTTCTTTATTTTGTATCCAAGAGGTGAATTCAAGAAAGAGTTTGTTACTTACTTGAAATTTTTTCATAATTTCTTGAATGAAAAGTCTGTATTGTGTATCCAAGAGGTGAATTCAAGAAAGAGTTTGATACTTACTTACATTTTTTTATACTTTTTTTAATGAAAGTTCTGTATTGTGTATCCATGAGGTGAATTCAAGAAAGAGTTTGTTGCTTACATACAATTTTTCATAATTTCTTGAATGAAATTTCTGTATTGTATATCCAAGAGGCAAATTCAGGAAAGAGTTTGTTAGTTACTTACAATTTTTTCATAATTTCTATTATGAAATTTCGGCATTGTGTTTCCAAGTGGTGAATTCAAGAAGGAGTTTGTTACTTATTTACAATTTTTTTCATAATTTCTTGAATGAATAGAACTATTCTAAAGAATAAAGACGGGTTAAGCTTAAAGATAGTTATTGCTTAAACATATTAAAAAAGATTTCTTGAAAAACACATGCTTACAAAATAAAAATACTCGAAGCTACCTATTAAACAGTCACAGACGAGAATACCAAGGTATAGAATAGTTTTTCCCGTGTCTTCTGCACTTATCATGATCAGGTATGTCCGTTGGTAGCCACTGCGCGAAGAACCTAACCTCTTCTTCAGGACTGTGATAAGCCCCTTCAAATTTAGGACACTTAAATTCTTCTAAATTGAACAGTGGAACCCTAGGGTCACAGTTTCAAATTAAAACTTCATCTGTAAGTGCGTTACCCTTTACGTAAAGTGCTTCAACCCCGAAAAAGCTGCAAATTTCACTGACTTCTTCCTGAACATTTCTCAGTTCTTGATCATTTTATTATGTTGTGTAATGACTCTTTCGTAGAATCCCAGTCTCTTTATACGATGTAATGTAGTACTCCACAAGCTTTTATCATACTCAAACATATTATAGTTCACAATCCAATGATAACAGTCAATTTCTTCGAGTTCCATAGGCAATAATAAAAATGCAGATTCAAATATAAGACCGCAGGATAATTTTTTCAAACCAATAAATTTTGTGTCATATAGTCCTATCATTCTGGAAGCCATTAATGTAATATTTGAGAAGAGAAGTATTTCATCAAACTTTTATATCTTTGCTCAAGGTTAGAAAGACTTATGACTAGGGGGAGGAGTCCTAAAAACGTCTTAATTCATTGTGTGGAGTAGTCATAAAACCCGTAGAATTCATTTTGGGGAGGAGTAATAAAACTCACGGTGTCTATTGCATGCAAATGAAACATGGAAATTGTTACATAACTTAACTTGTAAAATATTACATGTTTGTTAATATCATACATCTCCAACTTTTTAATAGATATTCTAAGCGTTTGTTTGTTAGCGTACCCTAAAAATAATGGAAATATAACAAAGTAATGTATAATATATTTTTAATTAAGTAATGACATGTAGAATATTAATATAAAAATATGTTTCATATATCATTATACAGTATCTACATTGTTGAACAACTTTAAACATTCTGAATATGCATCATAAAATTATTCATAAAGTTATTTCATGATAGTGCCCTCTTTAGAAATACCCACCTTGTCTTTGTCTCTTCTTTATATTTTTCTTTTCTGCTATATTGAACCTCCTTTTGAGAGAGATTTATTATGCTCCTGATCTTCCTTGTAATGGAGAGGATGTCCATTGTCTGTATTGTTTTTTGTGATAATGGTCACTCTTCCACTGCAGAAACTGCTGAGCCTACCCTTTTTCTCACCATTTCATCAAAGATTTTTCTTCTTATTTCACAAGGATTGTCCTCTTCTATTTACTTTTCCATGATTTCTAAATTTGCTGCATTAATCTCATGCGAATTACTGAAGTCATGATAGTGGCCATTACAAATAGAACACTCACAATAAAAAGATTCTAACTGTACACTTTGATCCATGTTATAATCTGCTATGTTGTTGTTTGATGTAACTTTAGTTCTCAAATGGTACAGTCGTGTGGTGTCGATAATCGGCCATAGAGTGCAACAAGGAAAACTGCGTCGTGTCTATGAGGAAGCATAGCGTATGATTGGTACAACCGCAAGCAAATTTCATGTCATTTTGAGAAAAAGTTGGAGGGAGGGGGTAACCTAAAAGGCAATGTTACTTTTCCAAGGATAGCTAAAAGCCATTTCAATAACCCATTAGCATACTCAATTCAAACATCACATTAACCCACTCAAACAATAGATTTTATTTTCACTGTCCTCGGTGCTTTAACAGTAAACAATAAGTCGGTGTAGGAGGATCCTACTCCAACTCAACCCCCGAATCTTACTATGAAGTTGTACTAGAAAGTTTATATTAAACTAAAATCATGGACAAAGCGAAAAAACATGACAAAAATCAAAGTGTTCCCCTGGCAATCAAATTATCCTATTTGTGTGGGAGGGTCTTTATTAAGAACAAAAAACAAAATCCTCTAGAGTTCTTGAATCTAAGGAAATCAAGACTGTTCAACAAGGTCAAAAATTTTATTTTCCATCAAAACAAGTTCCTCCGGCACATATATTTTCCTCCTTAGAATGTTGTTTGCACAAACACTGAATATCCTTTTTTGACCCTTATGAAGTGCGGACTTGTTTTATTATTACAGTCTACGACAGTCAAAAAAAGCTACGTCTCATACTAATTTGACGCCAGAAATTTTGCACGACATAAAAATTCGTCTAATCTTCGCAAAGACCCTTCAATTATAATAACAAAAGTAGACAAGGGAAATTCACTTCTAGTCATGGATACCTTAGATTACGAAAACAGAATTTATTCACACTTAAAAGACACACATACATATACTTCTATGACTCACGACCATATTTATAAGTTTGCGAATAAAATTATAACCGAATTAAAGAATATAAATCACCCCACAATTGTATAATAAATTTCTCCCCCGAGGTAGCTTTTGCCCAAAGTTTTATGGTTTACGGAAATTACATAAGCAAGTTATTCCCTTAAGGCCAATTGTAGCATGTACGAAATCCCCATACTTCCAACATTGGAAAGTGGTTATGTACAGCCTTCAAACCTTTGATTTATTCCCAAAAATCGTACATATGTAATTCGGTAGATTTAGTGGAAAAACTGAAAATGCAAGCATTTCAGAAAATACAATAGTAAGTAGTTTTGACATAGTAGTCTATTGGGGGCGTTATATTGATGATGTAATATCGCTCTGAAATTATGAAGAAAATGAACTTAGGGGCTTTCTAGATCACCTCAATACATTTGAACGAAATTTACAATTTACTTTAAAAATTGAAAATACAATTAAATTACCGTTTCTGGATGTAATAATTATTCGTAACATTGACAAACTGGATTTTACAATTTACAGAAAACCCGCACAAAATGTCGATTAATCTCTGACGGTTCCTTTGTTCTGGCAACTGTGCGCTGATACATTTAAATTCCAAGGGATCTGACTCAGTAATATATTCAATCTCTATTAATCTCTTTGTATCTCTGAAAAAATCTAATATGTCCTACTTACATTATAAGGGCTTCGAAATAACAATTCCGCGATTTATCTCTCAGTATAAAGGGGATGAACCTTATTAAAATAAAATTTCTATCTCTTTAGAGTCCAGGCCTCAAAATAATAATAATTCCGGAATTTATCACTAAGCATAAGGGAAATGAAACCTGATTAAAATAAATTTTCTATCTCTTTATAGTCCATCGTGAAAAATTGTAAGCAAGTAATAAACTCCTTCTTGAATTCGCCTCTTGGACACACAACACGGAAGTTTCATCCAGGATAATATGAGAAAATTGTTAGTAAGTAACAAACTCTTTTTTGAATTCACCACTTGGATACACAATACCGAAATTTCATTCAAGAAATTATGAAAAAATTTGTAAGTAACTAACAAATTCTTTCCTGAATTTGCCTCTTGGATATACAATACAGGAACTTCATTCAAAAAATTATGAAAAAAATGTAAGTAAGTAACAAACTCTTTCTTGAATTCACCTCATGGATACACAATAGAGACATTTCATTCAAGAAATTATGAAAAAATTATAATTAAGTAACAAACTCTTTCTTGAACTCACCTCTTGGATACACAATACAGAAATTTCAATCAAGAAACTATGAAAAAATTGTAAGTAACTAACTCTTTCTTGAAATCACCTCTTGGATACACAATACAGAAATTTCATTCAAGAAATTATGAGAAAATTGTAAGTAAGTAACAAACTCTTTCTTGAATTCACCACTTGGATATACAATACCAAAATTTCATTCAAAAAATTATGAAAAAATTGTAAATAAGTAAAAAACTCTTTCTTGAATTTGCCTCTTGGACACACAATACAGACATTTAATTCGAGAAATTATGAGAAAATTTTAAGTGAGTAACAAACTCTTTCTTGAATTCACCACTTGGATATACAATACCGAAATTTCATTCAAGAAATTATGAAAAATTTTTAAGTAAGTAACAAACTCTTTCTTGAATTCGCCTCTTGTATGCACAATACAGAAATTTCATTTGAGAAATTATGAAAAAAAACTGTAAGTAAGTAACCAACTCCTTCTTGAATTCAGCTCTTGGACACACAAAAAGAGAATTTCATCCAGGAAATTATGAAAAAATTGTAAGTAAGTAACAAACTCTTTCTTGAATTCACCACTTGGATATACAATACCGAAATTTCATTCAAGAAATTATGAAAAAATTTTAAGTTACAAACTCTTTCTTGAATTTGCCCCATGTATGCACAATACAGAAATTTCATTCGAGAAATTAGAAAAATTGTATGTAAGTAACAAACTCTTTCTTGAATTCACCTCTTGGATACACAATACATAAATTACATTCAAGAAATTATGAAAAATAATAAGTAAGTAAATGAACTCCTTCGTGAATTCACCTCTTGGATACACAATACAGAAATTTCAATCAAGAAACTATGTAAAAATTGTAAGTCAGTAACATACTCTTTGCTGAATTCACATCTTAGATGCACAATACAGAAATTTCATTCGAAAAATTATCAAAAAATTGTAAGTAAGTAACCAACAGTTTCTTGAATTCACCTCTTAAAGACACTATATAGAAATTTTATACAAGGAATTATGAAAAAGCTGTAAGTAAGCAACAAACTCTTTCTTGAGTTCACCTCTTGTATGCACAATTTCATTCAAGAAATTATGAAAAAATTGTAAGTAAGTAACAAACTCTTTCTTGAATTTGCCTCATGTATGCACAATACAGAAATTTTATTCGAGAAATTATGAAAAATTGTAAGTAAGTAACAAACTCTTTCTTGAATTCAACTCTTGGATACAGAATACAGAAATTATATTCGAGAAATTATGAAAAATTGTAAATAAGTAACCAACTCCTTCGGAAATTCATCTCTTGGATACGCGATACAGAAATTTTATTCAAGAAATTATGAAAAAATTGTAAGTAAGTAACCAACTGTTTCTTGAATTAACCTCTTGGATAAACAATACAGGAATTTCAATCAAGAAACTATGTAAAAATTGTAAGTAAGTAACAAACTCTTTGCTGAATTCACATTTTAGATGCACAATACATAAATTTCATTCGAGAAATTATCAGAAAATTGTAAGTAAGTAACCAACTGTTTCTTGAATTCACCTCTTGAACAAACAATATTGAAACTTTATTCAAGGAATTATGAAGAAACTGTAAGTAAGTAACAAACTCTTTCTTGACTTCACCTCTTGTATGCAAAATATAGACATTTCATTCAGGAAATTATGAAAAATTGTAAGTAAGTAACCAACTCTTTCTTCAATTCACCTCTTGGATACACAATACCGAAATTTCAATCAAGAAACTTTGGAAAAATGGTAAGTAAGTAACAAACTCTTTCTTTAATTCACCATTCGGATACACAATGCAGAAATTTCATTCAAGAAATCATGAAAAATTTTAAGTAAGTAACAAACTGTTTGTTGAATTCACCTCTTGAACACACAATACCGAAACTTCATTCAAGGAATTATGAAAAAACTGTAAGTAAGTAACAAACTTTCTTGAATTCACCTCTTGTATGCACAATACAGACATTTCATTCGAGAAATTATGGAAAATTGTAAGTAAGTAACCAACTATTTCTTGAATTCACCTCTTGTATGCACAATACAGAATTTTTATTCATGAAATTATGAAAAAATTGTAAGTAAGCAACAAACTCTTTTTTAATTAACATCTTGGATACACAATACAAAAATTTCATTCAAGAAACAATGAAAAATTGTTAGTAGGTAACAAGCTTTTTCCTACATTTACTTCACGGGTCAAAAATACGAAATTTTTACTAATTAAAATACGAAAAAATTGTAAGCAAATAACAAACTTCCCTAAATTCGCCTCTTGGACACACAATACAGAAATTTCATTCAAGAAATTATTAAAAAATTGTAAGCAAGTAACAAACTCTTTCTTGAACTCACCCCTTAGATGCACAATACAGAAATTTCATTCAAGAAATGATGAAGAATTGTAAGTAAGTAAACCAACTCCTTCGTGAATTCACCTCTTCAATAGACAATACAGAAATTTTATTCAAGAAATTATGAAAAATTGTAAGTAAGTAACAAACTGTTTCTTGAATTAACCTCTTGGATACACAATACAGGAATTTCAATCAAGAAACTATGTAAAAATTGTAAGTAAGTAACAAACTGTGCTGAATTCACATCTTAGATGCACAATACAGAAATTTCATTCGAGAAATTATCAAGAAATTGTAAGTAAGTAACCAACTGTTTCTTAAATTCACTTCTTGAACACAAAATATAGAAATTTTATTCAAGAAATTATGAAAAATCTGTAAGTAAATAACAAAATCTTTTTTGAATTCACTTCTTGTATGCACAGTATAGACATTTCATTCGAGAAATTATGAAAAATTGTAAGTAAGTAACCAATTGTTTCCTGAATTCACCTCTTGGATACACAATACAAAAATTTCAATCAAGAAACTAGGGAAAAATGGTAAGTATGTAACAAACTCATCCTTGTATTCACTTCTTGGATACACAATGAAGAACTTTCATTCAAGAAATCATGAAAAATTTTAAGTAAGTAACCAACTGTTTGTTGAATTCACCTCTTGTATGCACAATACAGAAATTTTATTCATAAAATTATGAAAAAATTGTAAGTAAGTAACAAACTCTTTCTTGAATTCACCTCTTGGATGCACAATACTGAAATTTCATTCAAAATCATGAAAAATTGTAAGTAAGTAACAAAGTCTTTTTGAATTCACCTCTTGGATACACAATACCGAAATTTCATTCGAGAAATTATGAAAAATTGTAAATAAGTAACAAACTCTTTCTTGAATTCACCTCCTGGATGCGCAATACAGAAATTACATTCAATAAATTATGAAAGATTGTAAGTAAGTAACAAACTCTTTCTTGAATTCGCCTCTTGTACGTACAATACAGAAATTTCATTCAAGAAATTATGAAAAAATTGTAAGTAAGTAACACACTCTTTCTTGAATTCACCTCTTGGATACACAATGCAGAAATTTCAGTCAATAAATTATGAAAAATTGTAAGTAAGTAACAAACTCTTTCTTGAATTCACCTCTTGTATGCACAATACAGAAATTTTATTCATGAAATTATGAAAAAATTGTAAGTAAGTAACAAACTCTTTCTTGAATTCACCTCTTGGATGCACAATACTGAAATTTCATTCAAAATCATGAAAAATTGTAAGTAAGTAACAAACTCTTTTTGAATTCAGCTCTTGGATACACGATACAGAAATTTAAGTCAAGAAATAATGAAAAAATTGTAAGTAAGTAACAAACTCTTTTTTGAATTCACCTATTGGATACACAATACCGAAATTTGTTTCAAGAAATTATGAAAAATTGTAAGTAAGTAACAAACTCTTTCTTGAATTCGCTTCTTGGATACAATATAGAAACATTTCATTCGAGAAATTATAAAAAAAATTGTAAGTAAGTAACAAACTCTTTCTTGAATTCACCTCTTGGATACACAATGCAGAAATTTCATTCAAGAAATTATTAAAAAATTGTAAGTAAGTAACAAACTCTTTCTTGAATTCACCTCTTGGATGCACAATACAGACATTTCATTTGAGAAATTATGAAAAATTGCAAATAAGTAACAAAGTCTTTCTTGAATTCACCTCTTGATACACAATACAGAAATTTCCTTCAAGAAATTATGAAAAAATTGTAAGTAAGTAACAAACTCTTTCTTGAATTCACCTCTTGGATACACAGTGCAGAAATTTCATTCAAGAAATTATTAAGAAATTTTAAGTAAGTAACAAACTCGTTCTTAAATTCGCCTCTTGGATACATGATACCGAAATTTCATTCCAGAAATTATGAAAAATTCTAAGTAATAATCTCTATGAAAATTATTCTTTCAGATTCAGCATGTCGGAGAACACACTTTCCGGTTCAGCATGTAGAAAAACCCTAAAAGGCACATATATTCCTCCTAAAACAATTTTTCAACTTGGAGTGCACATCTAAATTCTTCCTAAAACCATTTTTCAACTTGGAGTGCACATCTTTTTCCCCTTCCAATACTTTTTGACCGGGGAGCACCCCATTGGATATTAAATCGCTCCCCGTCTCAGATTTTAACATTAACAATTGATTGGGGGCCTGACGTTTCACCAACTCGTGGTAGATGCTCTCGTTCTAATTCGTGTAATCCATCCGTGAGCTGATATGGGTGCCATTTTTCAAATCTTTCAATAAATTCTCGGTTTTAACTTTTAACAATTGAGAATCTGTGTCCCCATAGTACACTTCAACTTCCCCCTCCCTTGGCCATTGTGCCTTACACACATTGTAAATTTAGATTAGGTTATGTGCTTGCACATAACCTAGGAAATTTCTGTATTCTGCATACAAGTGGTGAATTCAAGAAACAGTTTGTTACTTACTTACAATTTTTTCATAGTTTCTTGATTGAAATCTCTGTATTGTGTATCCAAGAGGTGAATTCAAGAAACAGTTGGCTGCTTACTTAAAGTTTTTCACAATAACGCGAATTAAATGTCTTTATTGTGTATACAAGAGATAAATTCAAGAAAGAGTTTGTTACTTACTTACAGTTTTTTCAAAAATCCTTGAATTAAATTTCTATATTGTGTATTCAAAAAGTGAACTCAAGAAAGAGTTTGTTACTTACTTACAATTTTTTCGTACCTTCTTGAATGAAATTTCGGTATTGTGTATCCAAGAGGTGAATTCAAGAAAGAGTTTGTTACTTATATGTAATTTTTTCACAATTTCTTGAATGAAATTTCGGTATTGTATATCCAAGAGGTGAATTCAAAAAGATTTCGGTACTTCCAATTTTTCATGATTTCTTCAATGAAATTTCGGAATTGTGCATCCAAGAGGTGAATTCAAGAAAGTTTGTTACTTACTTACAATTTTTTCATAATTTCATGAATGAAATTTCTGTATTGTGCATACAAGAGGTGAATTCAAGAAAGAATTTGTTACTCTCTCACCATTTTTTCATAGTTTCTTGATTGAAATTGCTGTATTGTGCATCCAAGATGTGAATCCAAGAAAGAGTTGGTTACTTACTTACAATGTTTAATAGTTTCTCGAATGAAATGTCTATATTGTGCATACAAGACGTGTATTCAAGAAAGAATTTGTTACTTACTTACAATTTTTTCATTATTTCTTGAATAAAATTTCCATATTGTGTGTTTATGAGATGAATTCAAGAAACAGTTGGTTACTTACTTACAATTTTTTCATAATTTCTCGAATGAAATTTTTGTATTGTGCACCCAAGAGGTGAATTCAGGAAAGAGTTTGTTACTTACTTACAATTATTTCATAGTTTCTTGATTGAAATTCCTGTAATGTGTATCCAAGAGGTTAATTCAAGAAACAGTTGGTTACTTACTTACAATTTTTTCGTAATTTCTTGAATAAAATTTCTGTATCGCGTATCCAAGAGATGAATTCCCGAAGGAGTTGGTTACTTAATTATAATTTTTCATAATTTCTCGAATGTAATTTTTGTATTGTGTATCCAAGAGGTGAATTCAAGAAAGAGTTTGTCACTTACTTACAGTTTTTCATAATTTCTCGAATGGAATTTCTGTATTTTGCATACATGAGGCAAATTCAAGAAAGAGTTTGTTACTTACTTACAATTTTTTCATAGTTTCTTGAATTAAATTTCGGTATTGTATATCCAAGTGGTGAATTCCAGAAAGAGTTTGTTACTTACTGACAATTTTCTCATAATTTCCTGGATGAAATTTTCGTGTTGTGTATCAAGAGCTGAATTGAAGAAAGAGTTTGTTACTTACTTACAATTTTCTGTCATAATTTCTCAACTAAAATTTCTGTATTGTGCATACAAGAGGCGAAATCAAGAAAGAGTTTGTTACTTACTTACAATTTTTTCTTAACTTCTTGAATGAAATTTCGGTATTGTGTATCCAAGAGGTGAATTCAAGAAAGAGTTTGTTACTTACTTGCAATTTTCTCACAATTTCTTGAAGAAAAATTTCGGCATTGAATATCCAAGAGGTGAATTCAAAAAGAGTTTGTTACTTACAATTTTTCATGATTTCTTCAATGAGACTTCGGTATTGTGCATCCAAGAGGTGAATTCAAGAGAGTTTGTAACTTACTTAATATTTTTTCATAATTTCATGAATGAAATTTCTGTATTGTGCATACAAGAGGTGAACTCAAGAAAGAGTTTGTTACTTACTTACCTTTTTTTTTCAAACTATTGATTGAAGTTTCGGTATTGAGCATCCAAGATGTGAATTCAAGAAAGAATTTGTTACTCTCACCATTTTTTCATAGTTTCTTGATTGAAATTGCTGTATTGTGCATCCAAGAGGTGAATTCAAGAAAGAGTTGGTTACTTACTTACAATGTTTAATAGTTTCTCAAATGAAATGTATATATTGTGCATACAAGAGGTAAATTCAAGAAAGAATTTGTTACTTACTTACAATTTTTTAATTATTTCTTGAATACAATTTCTATATTGTGTGTTCAAGAGATGAATTCAAGAAACAGTTGGTTACTTACTTACAATTTTTTCATAATTTCTCGAATGAAATTTCTGTATTGTGCACCCAAGAGGTGAATTCAGGAAAGAGTTTGTTACTTACTTACAATTATTTCATAGTTTCTTGATTGAAATTCCTGTAATGTGTATCCAAGAGGTTAATTCAAGAAACAGTTGGTTACTTACTTACAATTTTTTCATAATTTCTTGAATAAAATTTCTGTATCGCGTATCCAAGAGATGAATTCCCGAAAGAGTTGGTTCCTTAATTACAATTTTTCATAATTTCTCGAGTGTAATTTTTGTATTGTAAATCCAAGAGGTGAATTCAAGAAAGAGTTTATTACTTACTTACAATTTTTCATAATTTCTCGAATGAAATTTCTATATTGTGCAAACATGAGGCAAATTCAAGAAAGAGTTTGTTACTTACTTACAATTTTTTCATAATTTCTTGAATTAAATTTCGGTATTGTATAAAAAAGTGGTGAATTCAAGAAAGAGCTTATTACTTACTGACAATTTTCTCATAATTTCCTGGATGAAATTTACGTGTTGTGTGTCAAGAGCTGAATTGAAGAAGGAGTTTGTTACTTACTTACAATTTTCTGTCATAATTTCTCGAATGGAATTTCTGTATTGTGCATACAAGAGGCGAAATCAAGAAAGAGTTTGTTACTTACTTACAAATTTTTCATAATCTCTCGAATGAAATGTCTGTATTGTGTATCCAATAGGTGAATTATGAAAGAGTTTGTTACTTACTTACAATTTTTTCACAATTTCTTGAATGAAATTTCGGTATTGTGTATCCAAGAGGTGAATTCAAGAAACAGTTGGTTGCTTACTTAAAGTTTCTCACAACTCGAATTAAATGTCTTTATTGTGTATCCAAGAGGTAAATTCAAGAAAGAGTTTGTTACTTACAGTTTTTTCAAAATTCCTTAAATTAAATTTCTATATTATGTATTCAAAAGGTGAATTCAAGAAAGAGTTTGTTACTTACTTACAATTTTTTCGTAACTTCTTGAATGAAATTTCGGTATTGTGTATCCAAGAGGTGAATTCAAGAAAGAGTTTGTTACTTACTTACAATTTTTTCACAAATTCTTGAATGAAATTTCGGTATTGTGTATCCAAGAGGTGAATTCAAAAAGAGTTTGTTACTTACAATTTTTCATGATTTCTTCGATGAAATTTCGGTATTTTGCATCCAAGAGGTGAATTCAAGAATGAGTTTTTTACTTACTTACAATTTATTCATAATTTCTTGAATGAAATTTATGTATTGTGCATACAAGAGGTAAATTCAAGAAAGAGTTTGTTACTTACTTGCCTTTTTTTCAAACTTTATTGATTGAAGTTTCGGTATTGTGCATCCAAGAGGTGAATTCAAGAAAGAATTTGTTACTCTCTCACCATTTTTTCATAGTTGATTGAAATTGCTGTATTGTGTATCCAAGAGGTGAATTCAAGAAAGAGTTTTTTACTTACTTACAAATTTTTCACAATTTCTTGAATGAAAATTTCGGTATTGTGTATCCAAGAGGTGAATTCAAAAAGAGTTTGTTACTTACAATGTTTCATGATTTCTTCAATGAAATTTCGGTATTGTGCATCCAAGAGGTGAATTCAAGAAAGAGTTTGTTACTTACTTACAATTTTTTCATAATTTCATGAATGAAATTTCTGTATTGTGCATACAAGAGGTGAATTCAAGAAAGAATTTGTTACTCTCTCACCATTTTTTCATAGTTTCTTGATTGAAATTGCTGTATTGTGCATCCAAGAGGTGAATACAAGAAAGAGTTGGTTACTTACTTACAATGTTTAATAGTTTCTCAAATGAAATGTCTATATTGTGCATTCAAGAGGTAAATTCAAGAAAGAATTTGTTACTTAATTACAGTTTTTTTTATTATTTCTTGAATAAAATTTCTATATTGTGTTTTCAAGAGATGAATTCAAGAAACAGTTGGCTACTTCCTTGCAATTTTTTCATAATTTCTCGAATGAAATTTCTGTATTGTGCACCCAAGAGGTGAATTCAGGAAAGAGTTTGTTACTTACTTACAATTTTTTCATAGTTTCTTGATTGAAATTCCTGTAATGTGTATCCTAGAGGTTAATTCAAGAAATATTTGGTTACTTACTTACAATTTTTTCACAATTTCTTGAATAAAATTTCTGTATCGCGTATCCAAGATTTGAATTCCCGAAGGAGTTGGTTACTTAATTACAATTTTTCATAATTTCTCTAATGTAATTTTTGTATGGTGTATCCAAGAGGTGAATTCAATAAAGAGTTTGTTACTTACTTACAATTTTTCATAATTTCTCGAATGAAATTTCTGTATTGTGCATACATGATGCAAATTCAAGAAAGAGTTTGTTACTTACTTACCATTTTTTCATAATTTCTTGAATTAAATTTCGGTATTGTATATCCAAGTGGTGAATTCAAGAAAGAGCTTGTTACTTACTTCCAATTTTCTCATAATTTCCTGGATGAAATTTTCGTGTCGTGTGTCAAGAGCTGAATTGAAGGAGTTTTTTACTTACTTACAATTTTCTGTCCTAATTTCTCGAATGAAATTTCTGTATTGTGCATACAAGAGGCGAAATAAAGAAAGAGTTTGTTACTTACTTACAACTTTTTCATAATTTCTCAAATGAAATGTCTGTATTGTGTATCCAAAAGGTGAATTCAAGAAAGAGTTAGTTACTTACAATTTTTCCATTGTTTCTTGATTGAAATTTCTTTATTTTGTATCCAAGAGGTGAATTCAAGAAAGAGTTTGTTACTTACTTGAAATTTTTTCATAATTTCTTGAATGAAAAGTCTGTATTGTGTATCCAAGAGGTGAATTCAAGAAAGAGTTTGATACTTACTTACATTTTTTTATACTTTTTTGAATGAAAGTTCTGTATTGTGTATCCATGAGGTGAATTCAAGAAAGAGTTTGTTACTTACTTACAATTTTTCATAATTTCTGGAATGAAATTTCTGTATTGTATATTCAAGAGGAACATTCAGGAAAGAGTTTGTTAGTTACTTACAATTTTTTCATAATTTCTATTATGAAATTTTGGCATTGTGTTTCCAAGTGGTGAATTCAAGAAGGAGTTTGTTACTTATTTACAATTTTTTTCATAATTTCTTGAATGAATAGAACTATTCTAAAGAATAAAGACGGGTTAAGCTTAAAGATATTTATTGCGTAAACATATTAAAAAACATTTCTTGAAAAAAACATGCTTACATAAAAATAATACTTAAAGTTAACTGTTAAACATCCACAAACGAGGATCCCATGATATAAAATACTTTTTACCTTGTCTTATGCACTTATCACGATCAGGTATGTCCCTAGGTAACCACTGCGCGAAGAACCTAACCTCGTCTTCAGGACGGTGATAAGCCCCTTCAAATTTAGGACACTTGAAATTCTTCTAAATTGAAAAGTGGACCCCTAGGGTCACAGTTTCAAATTAAAACTTCATCTGTAAGTGCGTTACCCTTTACGTAAAGTGCTTCAACCCCGAAAAAGCTGCAAATTTCACTGACTTCTTCCTGAACATTTCTCAGTTCTTGATCATTTTATTATGTGGTGTAATGACTCTTTCGTAGAATCCCAGTCTCTTTATACGATGTAATGTAGTACTCCACAAGCTTTTATCATACTCAAACATATTATAGTTCACAATCCAATGATAACAGTCAATTTCTTCGAGTTCCATAGGCAATAATAAAAATGCAGATTCAAATATAAGACCGCAGGATAATTTTTTCAAACCAATAAATTTTGTGTCATATAGTCCTATCATTCTGGAAGCCATTAATGTAATATTTGAGAAGAGAAGTATTTCATCAAACTTTTATATCTTTGCTCAAGGTTAGAAAGACTTATGACTAGGGGGAGGAGTCCTAAAAACGTCTTAATTCATTGTGTGGAGTAGTCATAAAACCCGTAGAATTCATTTTGGGGAGGAGTAATAAAACTCACGGTGTCTATTGCATGCAAATGAAACATGGAAATTGTTACATAACTTAACTTGTAAAATATTACATGTTTGTTAATATCATACATCTCTAACTTTTTAATAGATATTCTAAGCGTTTGTTTGGTAGCGTACCCTAAAAATAATAGAAATATAACAAAGTAGTATATAGTATATTTTCAATGAAGTAATAACATGTAGAATATTAATATAAAAATATGTTTCATATATTATTATACATTATTAACATTGTTCAACAACATTAGGCATTCTGAATCTGCATCATAAATAATTCATCGTGTTCTCTCTTGATAGTGCCCTCTGTAGAGATATCCATCTTGTCTTTGTCTCTTCTTTATATCTTTCTTTTCTGCTATATCGAACCTTCTTTTGAGAGGGATTTATTATGCTCCTGATCTTCCTTGTAATGGAGAGGATGTCCATTGTCTGTATTGTTTTTTGTGATAATGGTCACTCTTCCACTGCAGAAACTGCTGAGCCTACCCTTTTTCTCACCATTTCATCAAAGATTCTTCTTCTTATTTCACAAGGATTGTCCTCTTCTATTTACTTTTCCATGATTTCTAAATTTGCTGCATTACTCTCATACCAATTACTGTAGTCAAGATAGCGGCCATTACCAATAGCACACTCAAAATACAAAGATATTTCTAATTCTACACTTTGATCCATGGAAAAATCTGCTATGTTGTTGTTTGGTGAAACTTTAGTTCTCAAATAGTACAGTCGTGTGGTGTCGATAATCGGCCATAGAGTACCACAGGGAAAACTACGTCGTGTTTATGAGGAGGCATAGCGTATGATTGGTACAACCGCAAGCAAATTTCATGTCATTTTGAGAAAAAGTTGGAGGGAGGGGGTAACCTAAAAGGCAATGTTACTTTTCCAAGGATAGCTAAAAGCCATTTCAATAACCCATTAGGATACTGAATTCAAACATCACATTAACCCACTCAAACAATAGATTTTATTTTCACTGACCTCGATGCTATAACAGTAAACAATAAGTCGGTATGGGAGGATCCTACTCCAACTCAACCCCCGAATTTTACGATGAAGTAGTACTAGAAAGCTTATATTAAACTAAAATCATCGACAATGCGAAAAACATGACAAAAATCAAAGTATTGCCCTCGCAATTAAATTCTCCTATTTGTGTGGGAGGGTCCTGATTAAGGACAAAAAAAAAACCCTCTAGAGTTCTTGAGTCTAAGGAAATCAAAACTGTTCAACAAGGTCCTAAATTCTCTTTTCCATCAAAACAAGTTCCTGCGGCAGATATATTTTCCTCTTTAGAATATTGTTTGCATAAACACTGCATATCCATTTTTGACCCAGATGAAGTGAGGACTTGTTTTATTATCACACTTTACGACAGCCAAAAAAAAGTTACGTCTCATACTAATTTGACGCCAGAAATTTTGCACGACATAAAAATTCGTCTAATCTTCGCAAAGACCCTTCAATTATAATAACAAAAGCAGACAAGAGAAATTCTCTTGTAGTCATGGATACGTTATATTATGATAGCACAATTTATTCACACTTAAAACACACACATACATATACTTCCATGATTCACGACCATACTGATAAGTTTGCGAATAAAATTATAACCGAATTAAAGAATCTAAAAAAAAATGGCATAATCACCCCACAATTGTATAATAAATTTCTCCCCCGAGGTAGCTTTTGCCCAAAGTTTTATGGTTTACGGAAATTACATAAGCAAGGTATTCCCTTAAGGCCAATTGTAGCATGTAGGAAATCCCCATGCTTCCAATACTTGAAAGTGATTATGTACAGCCTTCAAACCTTTGCTTTATTCCCAAAAATCGTACATCTGTAATTCAGTTGATTTTGTGGGAAAACTTAAAATGCAAGCATTTCAGTAAATACAATAGTAAGTAGTTTTGACATAGTAGTCTATTGGGGGCGTTATATTGATGATGTAATATCGCTCTGAAATTATGAAGAAAATGAACTTAGGGGCTTTCTAGATCACCTCAATACATTTGAACGAAATTTACAATTTACTTTAAAAATTGAAAATACAATTAAATTACCGTTTCTGGATGTAATAATTATTCGTAACATTGACAAACTGGATTTTACAATTTACAGAAAACCCGCACAAAATGTCGATTAATCTCTGACGGTTCCTTTGTTCTGGCAACTGTGCGCTGATACATTTAAATTCCAAGGGATCTGACTCAGTAATATATTCAATCTCTATTAATCTCTTTGTATCTCTGAAAAAATCTAATATGTCCTACTTACATTATAAGGGCTTCGAAATAATAATTCCGCGATTTATCTCTCAGACTAAAGGGGATGAACCTTATTAAAATAAAATTTCTATCTCTTTAGAGTCCAGGCCTCAAAATAATAATAATTCCGGAATTTATCACTAAGCATAAGGGAAATGAAACCTGATTAAAATAAATTTTCTATCTCTTTATAGTCCATCGTGATTCCTAGAAATCAAGTGATGTCACCTAGTTCGCCCAGTATTCTTGCCCTCTGATCTAGCCGAGAAATAGGCACGTTACTTGCATAATATATGTAAACCTCGGAATCAATAATGGGGCCCTACTATAAAGTGGGCTACGATACAACCAACTGAACTACTATGTAAAAATATAAAAGGAAATGACACATACAAGGGTCATTTGTTGACTATTCTTCGCAAAATAGCAAAATGAATTGAATCTAAAAACTACATCTTTTCTACTTATAATGTGCAACCATTACTATTAAACCACTCATAGAGGTTCTGTGGAACCTTTGAGAGCTTCCAGCAAAATCCCAAGGCTCCATAACACCATAAAGCACCTTTTGCGCTCCACAGCACCTTTTTGCTTTCTTTTTGTAATAAGAAAAGTAATGGTTCATAAAGTAGTAATTTGCAGCATTTGTTTTAGGAGGCCAGAGCTATTATCCGTGGAATTCCTGGCTATGAGGATGTTCATGGTGAGTTTGTCTTTCGCCAGCAGAGTCCATGCTCTCCTGTTATTATGACAGGCTACATTTTCAATCTGCCACCTGGAAGTCATGGGTTCCATGTACATGAATACGGAAGACCTAATGCAACTTGTTATTCTGGAGTTCATTTCAATCCTTTCGGGGTAAGACTCACATAGGAATAGATATAGATAGATAGATATAGATATATTTCTCACAAAAGCCCCATGGGCCATGGATATTACAAATACAACAAAACACATAAAGCAAAATAAATTCAAACATTTTTGAAAATCTTCAGACTTCTAAATCTTCAGACTCCCCGTACATCCGATAAGTGGAGGAACCACTCCGTACCTTAACCCTCCCTAAATACTTTCTTACCCCCTCAATCGGCATAAAATTCACCCTTACTGATAAAACCCATTTTAAAGTATCTTTTTGGAGCCCAAATTTTAGATATATTTCTTCTCTCCAGGCTTCTTTAATATTTCTATATATTCCAGGTTACGGTGACCTAAGCTTGTCTACTTGCCAAACCTGGATCTCTTAATCATGTAGAAATTTTTCCACAGGTTTTGCAATCAATCTTTTTTCCACCCCAGGTCCAATGCCATCATTCCACCAGCCTGATAGCCCACAATCGTCTAGTTTACTCTTGATTTGCACAGGCCAAGAATCTTTTCTTTTATCCAATAGCATTTCATTGAAAAAATTTCTTGTCAACCGCCCCAGGTTCAATGCCATCATTCCACCAGCCTGATAGCCCACAATCGTCTAGTATACTCTTGGTTTGCACGGGCCAAGAATCTTTTCTTTTATCCAATAACATTTCATTGAAAAAATTTCTTGTCAACCGATAATGTGGCATAGCAATATTTTTTTCCCAATAACCTACCATGCGTACTAACCGTTTATTTCTTATGCTAAAGAGACCCAGGTCACCCTTTACAACAATGCTATTAAACCTTTTATCTAACCCTATTAATCTTTTAAAATAATGTAGCTGTATCTTCTCCATTTCCACCCCCTTTCGTGTCCCCATATCTCTGCCCCATAATTTATAGCAGATTTTATTCTAAGTGCCAAAAATACGCTTTTGTAGCTTGATATCCTTTGCTCTTATATCCTTAATACAACTCTTTAAGAATATGCCAGTTTAACTTTTACCTTTACTTGACATTGGAGCTATGTTTCTTGTCCACTTACCATTTGAAACACGTCTATATCCTAGGTAACCATACTCCTTCACTACTTTTATAGATACCCTCGCGTAACTAAAATTTTCTTCAGATGTCTTTGCTCCCCTTGCAAAAACCATTACTGCTGATTTCTCTAGACTTAAAACCAGTCTCTTTTCCTTAAAATACTTTTCTACATTCTCTAATGCATGCTGCAGATTATCTCTACTATTTGCCAATAGAGCTATATCATCGGCGTACAAAAGTGCGGAATATATTGGTGCTACTACATGCGGGGCTATAGGAGCATAGTTCCTTTTAAACAATTACACAGAAGCGTAATTTAAAAACTACTAAAGTAGTGGTTCTAGCTATTTGCAGGACTATATCATCTTGTGAACTCTTGTCACCCACGTTGACGGAATGAAAGGTAATATAATCCAAAAAGATTTAAGCAAAAATAAGTTTTAGGGTGACATAATAAAGGTTTATACGAGTTTATAGCTGACTATCTCAAATTCCGAGGGTCGAACCCCTAAAGTGATTGGACTATGCAGCTTTAACCTTCAAAAGAAAGTTGAGATTGGAATCCCCAACATGGGCACCCGATGACCTAGTTCTTAATTGAAAAGTAACTTTTGCTGTGAGCCTATCCACGAGTGACTTAATTTTTGAGAGATTAGAAGTAGCAGCTCTTACTTTAAAGAGGCAGTGATAAGTTTTAATCTTATGATTACGGGGTTTCAGGCTCTAAAGCCGTGATTCCCAAGGTGGGGTGCAGGCCCGTAGGCATCACCGGTGGGACATGGCAATATTTTGGTGGGTCATGGGCAGGTCGTGCACTCTTCGGCTGACTATACTTTAGAACTGTAATTAAGAAAAAGAAAACTTTTTTCATGTGAATGATGTCACATACAGATGCATTTAAAAAGCAAAAAAGATACATGATAGCATATTAATGACGCTATACATTGTGTAAATGGTATGCAAGCGAATTTGTGCAAACCGGTGAAATGATAACAAATACCTTTTTTTGTTAGAAAACTAGCACCAAAGAGCTGGATAAAATAACACGCCAAAAACTTGCACATTTAAAGAGCAAAGATGCATTTAAAGATGCATTTAAAGAGCAAAAAAGATACATGATAGCATATTAATGACGCTATACATTGTATAAAAGGTATACAAGCGAATTTGTGCAAACCTGTGAAATGATAACAAATACCTTTTTTTGTTAGAAAACTAGCACCAAAGAGCTGGATAAAATAACACGCCAAAAACTTGCGCAGGGAGCATGATTTAAAGGGGCCTGGAGATGACACATTACGGCACGTACGTTGATCAAGCTCTACCCCCAGGGTTGCTAACCATTAAGCACCAGAATACAAACACCTTTACCTTAGACCTTAGTTCCAAGTATGCCTACTGAGGCACCCAGGGCATCAAGGAGGAGCCATCAATCTTCCCTCAGGTTTGCTGCTGCAGTGATGTCCTCCCATTTTGGTAGAACGGATGTGTGCAGGTTGCGTGGATCCCTCTGGTAAGTCCGGCGTAGTGTGTTTCTGGGTCTTTTCCGGCTACGGATTCCTGGTGGTTGCCAGTGTCAAGCGGTTTTTGGGAGTCTATGGCCGTCCATAAGTAGGGCGTGTCCTAAATATCTCCACCTCATGACTCTGATGATGTCGGTCACTAGAGGTTGTTGCGTCGTTTCACGGATGGACTGGTATGTCATCTTCTGTAATCAGTGGATATGCAACCAACATTTTCCTTAAACTGTCTATTTTTGGCACTAAAAAACCTGTCATGTTTTGCATCAATGCTGATATAGATTCTAGTGTTGAATCTACTTTTGTAGATTTAAGAGTTGACTAGCAAGTAAATTTGTTAAGTAATTTTGGTTTTAATCCCCACTTTTGGAATTTTGATGAGCCATTTCTTAGTAGTGAACTTTACTGACTACCATAAATTTCATCATTTCTGCTGTACTTTTTGGCGTAGAATATGGACTGATATTGAAAAATTTGTCGTGTGATAGGTAATTCAGATTTCAAAGATTTTTCGTTTTTTTTTCTTTTTCTTCATTTTTTCGTAAATTACTGGTACAAATGTCGGATTTGTGACCGATTAACTCTTATTTTTTTTTTTTTTTTTTTTTTTTTTTGTATAATACGCAATGTAGATAGTTTTAAAATTTTCAGTTCCATGGTTGGCTGTTAAATAATCATGTCTCCTAGATGGGGGTGTATTCGCTACAACTTGTATTCTCCGGTTAGGACGTCTAGCAAGCAACATGGCGTGGCAACTATGAGTGATAGAACAGCTGATTGTTTTCTCCAATTCAGAATAAAAATTTGCACGATGAGAGTAATTGGACTTTTAATAGATAAAACTGTGCATATTAACAAAATCCTTAAAAGAAATAGTATAGTTTTTATAAGAAATCCTTAAAAGAAAATTCCAGAATTTTGACAAGATACATACTATAAATGGCTATAATAAGGGACAGTATCAAACAAGGGACTAAATTGCAAAAGATAAATTAAGCGGCCGGGACGGCAATGTACCTACAAGCTATATAACTAGGGATTTTATTTATACAACCGAGACAGTTCAATCGGCCGAACATATGGTTAACTTAGTGTTCAGTCAGAACAATTCTCTTTTTCCCTTGCTTGAAGCTGTGCCTACATTTAAGAATTTATAACTACTACTACTAAGAATTCGTAAAAGCATCAAGACACCTGAGGCGGTCACATCTGCACGAGGTCCTCTTCCAACCAAGCCTACTTAAAGTGTGGTTTCAACCACTCATGTTATTCTCTTAGATTTACATAACAGAGACTGGCTTCAAATCTGTTTTCAAATTTATATAGGAAATCTTTATTTAAACAAAAATCATTCTGGTTGAATACTACATGGTGATCTGGAAGACTAACAGCAAGCATTTCAATTTACTATACAAGTATTAATTCACTCTTTATCTTCTTCTTTTTCAGCATGTTCATGGTGGTTTGTTCGATAAAGAGCGTCATGTAGGCGATTTTGGAAACATTAATGCATTTCGCACCAGTGGAAATGCATTTGGAAGTGGCAGGACCATCGCTCAATTTGATGTCGTGGACCCTGTGATCTCTCTGTGTGGGCAAAGAGGTATCGTTGGAAGAACACTTGTCGTTCATGAGAAAAGAGATGATTTGGGTCGTGGTCTGAATCTAGAAAGTCTGAAAACTGGCAACTCAGGGAAGCCAATAGGTTGTGGGATTATTCGTCGTATTTTCTAAAACGAAGTTTTTAGTGGTGGTCTCAGACACAATTTGGAAGATTTAACAGGCTATCCAGCTAATTTTATATTTAAGTTAATAAATTAATTCGTTTTGTTTACAAAACTCAATATCTTCAACCCACATATAATGCTAAGCATCATTGATGTAATTAAAAAACTAAATCATTTGCATACAAGCAAAAACGTATTAAAACTTAATAGAGAAACTTTTACCACAGATTGAGGGTAGAGGGGCGCACTACCACCACTATCAGTCCCTTGATGAGCGTTTTACAACACAATTTGATCTATTACTTAATAATAAAGGTAGTGGAAACATGAATTTGTCGAACTGTCAAAAAAGAACGAAAAAGACATAGCAATCTTATCGACAGTGCAGCGTTGCCTAGCAAAAACTGAAAGAAATCTTGAATCGAGTTTTGTAAACTAATATAAATTTGTAATTTATTTATAATTAAAACATGAAACCAAAAAAACAAAACGTAAAACATACCATTGAACCAGAGAAGCGTAATGTTGGTTCTCTCTAGATTTTGCTGCAAAAATGACCTATTTCCATAAAACGTTGACAAAAATAGCTTTCAATTAGGCAAAGAAATAAGACAAAACTAAAAAAAAAAAAAATTTATCCGATTCAAATGTATACCATTCAATCAGAGGGAAAAAGAGGTCGAAAAGAGATAACAAAAAAAAGTAAGAAAGATATTTTTTTTGTTCCTTTTGGAAAAAGTCTCTTGCCTTCGACTGAATTTCAAGCAAAAGTAAAAAAAAAAGGAGAAATAAAGTAGATATGAAGAATATTTTTGTTTGGATTATTATAAGCAGTTTGATGGGTACCGCAAACACTAGGTACTGCTACCCTCTAAGAACAGCCCTCTCTGGTCAGTTCCCCCTACTATGGTGCGTGCAGATAAATTTGGAAAAGGCTATTTGTATGACCTATGCAAAGCACAGGAAGATTTATACAAAACCGTACGTAAAAATTTATTTATTGCATAAAGAATATATTCACATAGGCCTTCACTGACATGTTGACTTAGTATTTGAAACAAAGTTCGTTCAAAACCCCTACACTTTTTATAATGTTTCAATTGTTTTACTGTTAGCTGCCAATCTAGAACGTATTCAAGATCCTTTTTTGGCTGTGGGAGGGGAGGTACAATAAACTTTATAAGACGCATAGAAAATTTTTTATATTCATTTTGTTACGTTTTAGGGAGTCGGACAAACATTTCAGGTTGGGGGGAGGGAGGTTCACACCCCCTAACCCCCCTGGATTTGGCTTTGCTGTCGAACATTCACGAGCGATAAGTATAAGGAATTTGACTGCGGTAATTTACGTTATTTGAGGTGTTTTTTTCCGAATAATGGTGATAATTATTCTTCATTTTTGAATAAAGGATTCATTTTCATTTGTTGCTTTATCTTCTCCACTTTCGAATTGTTAAATATTTCTCCTTGTGTTCTGTATTATTATTAAATAAAAGAAATTAATTTTTTTAACTGAAAGTAAGGAGCGACATTAAAACTTAAAAAGAATAGAAATTATTCCGTATATGAAAGGGGCTGTCCCCTCCTATACGCCTCGCTCTTTACGCTAAAGTTTGATTCTGTCTTGCAACTTTATTTTTTAAAACAATAAAAAAAACTTTAGCGTAAAGAGCAAGGCGTTGAGGAGGGGACAGCCCCTTTCATATACAGATTAATTTCTGCTCGTTTTAAGTTTTAATAACTCCTTACTTTCAGTTAAAAAAGACTTGTTTTTTTATGTAATTTCTGATCGTTTTTTAGTTAATGCAGCTTTTATTTTGGCTCACCGTCATTGAATAAGTAAAACAAAATTTGCATATTAATTTTACTTTTCTTGTGCTAAATGGCTTTCCAATAAACCAAAACCAATACTATACAGAAATACCAATACAGAAATTATTCCGTATATAAAAGGGGCTGTCCCCTCCTCAACGCCTCGCTCTTTAAGCTAATTTTTTTATTGTTTAAAAAAAAATAGATTTGTGAGAAAGTCAAACTTTTACGTAAAGAGTGAGGCGTTGAGGAGGAGACAGCCCCTTTCATATATGGAATAATTTCTGTTCGTTTTAAGTTTTAACGTCGTTCCTTACTTTCAGTTAAACTTGTTTTTTTTATTTAATTTTTGAACGTTTTTGAATTAATACAGGTTTTGATTTTGGCTCACCGTACATGAATAATTACAATAAAATTTTCATATTAATTTTGCTTTTATTTGGTTAAATGGCTTTCTCGAAACTTGTTTAATTTTATTTACGAACGTTTTTATTAGCAATAAATATACGTAACTTACGAATTAACTTACGTAACACACTTCTATATTCATATATTTTTAATACGTTTATTAGGGAGTTCGTCCCCTAGTCAATACCTTGCTCTTTAAGCTAAATTTCGAATTTTGTTTCAATTCTTTAAAAATGACTCTTAATCACAAAGGCCGTTAATTAGAATAAATAGCTCTTATAAAAGTACTAAAACATCTTTGGCTTAAAGAGCAATGTATTGACTTGGGGGTGAACCCAATCATATACGTAATATTTTTTGTTCGTTTTAAGTTGTGATGTTGCTCCTTACTTTCAGTTGAAAAACGTATTTTTTTTTATTTTATTTTTGGTCTTTTTTTCAAGAATGCTGGGAAATCTGGAGCCCCCTTCATAGCAATGTCCCTTCCCCCATGAAACTTCCTTCATGGAAAGATCCTCCCACATAATCCCCAACCCACCCCCCCCTACCAGAAAAAATAACCCCTGAAAACGTCTTTATACTTCCCAATAACAAAAAAAATATGTTAACATTGGGTAAAGTTCATAACTTTCAGCCCACTCATCGGGGACTTCGGGGAATTATGTCATTCTAAAATACATAGTTATCATATTTTCGACTATGCTGAACAAAATGGCTATCTCAAAATTTTGATCGGGTGACTTTGGGAAAAAAATGTGCGTTGGAGGGGGCCTAGTTGCCCTCCATTTTTTGATCACTTATAAAGGGCAGTAAAACTTTTAATTTCCGTTCAAATGAACCCTCCTACGATATTCTAGGACCACTGGGTCAATACGATTATCCCTGGGGAAAAAAAAAAAAACAAAAAACAAATAAACACGCAACCGTGATCTTTCTTCTGGCAAAAAACGGAAAATTCTACATTTTTGTAGATAGGAGCTTGAAAACTCTGCATAAGGGTTCTTTGATAGGCTAAATATGATGGTGTGATTTTCATTAAGGTTCTATAACTTTTAGGGGGTCTTTCCCCTTTTTTCGAAAATCAGCCAAATTTTCTCAGGCACGTAGCTTTCGATGGGTAAGATTAAACTTGATGAAACATATATATTTGAAATCAGAATTAAAATTTGATTCTTTTGATGAATCTATTGGTATAAAATTTCCGTTTTTTAGAGTTTCGGTTACCATTGAGCCGGGTCGCTCCTTACTTACAGTTCGTTACCACGAACTGTTTGATTATTATTATTATTTATTTCTAACCCACACTGTACAGTGGTATAATACGTGGAGTATCACGAGGAAAAACACATAAAATGCAACACAAATCAATATAAAAATCAAAGATTACCAGTTACAGAGTAATACATAAAAATTTAAAAGAAACTAAAACAAAAGAGAAATAATATGAAAGGAGGGGGAAAAGAAGAAGAGAGAAAAAAAAGCTCAGAACTTGCAGCATCCAATAAGCAGTAATATACAGAAACATGGACACAAGCTGTCATTATTATTATTATTATTTGATTTTTACTCACTCTTTACAATACCAAAAAATGTGGAGTGCCCTAACAGAGAAAAACAAATAAACAAATAAAAGAAAAATAACTTACGACTGAAAAAACCTGATAAGGTGATGGTGCGGAGAAAAACGGATACAAGTGGTATTTGAAAGTTTTCTGTGTAGTGCTTCCAGTTTTTCAGTAGTATTAGAAACAAGAAATTTATTAATAACTACCCGGTTTTTGGTCCAAGGTGGAAGAAACAACATAAATTTACAAAATCTAAAATAATTAATCCGGATTCTTTTTAACTCATTTTTGTTAAGAAGGAGAAAAATTCCAGAAGCAAAAAGAATTGAATTGTCACAAAAAATTGAGTAGAGATTGGCCAATGCGAGTTTATTATATTTACCTCTATTGGCAACAATCTTAGCATATCCTAATTTAATTTTCATATTAATATCTGAGACTGTACGCAAGCTCGGAAGACTATTAGTAATAGAAATACCGAGCCATCGAAGAGAATCTACGAGTGGGATAGTAAAGCCACTTCAGCGAAGGGAAGTACTAAAAATGTTATTAAAAGAAAGAAATTTACATTTATCTACATTAAGAGAAAGGCCTATGTCTGAAAAAGAAGTGGCAACACTAGAAACCATGTTAGATAAACCAGTTTTAGTACGGCTTAAAAGAAGCAGATCATCAGCGTAGGCCAGGCATGAAACATCAGAAGAACCGGTGAGATAGGTAGCCGATATCTTTGCCAGAACTCCTGAAATACATAAATTAAATAGGGTCGGAGATAAAACTCCACCTTGCCTTAAGCCTCTTTTCAATTTAATAATAGAAGCTGGCACAGATTTCAGTCGAAGAAAAGAATTAGAGTACCAGTACCGAAGAAGCAAAATAACCGATAGATTGACACCACAACCACGAAGAGCAGAAAAAAGCTGACTATGACATAAGTAGTAACCGCCCAATTCGTTTAAAGCTTACATTCAAACTTACGCCTAAGGCATAGATATGTATGTAAGCTTCGAATGCATTGGACGGTTACCAGGGTCATTTGCAAAGAGGTACCGTTTCTATAGATGGTATAGTAATTTGAAATATCATATGGAATTTGCTTGAAGGTATATACTTTGCGTACGTGCCCGTAGCAAACAGGTTGGGTATAATCTGTTCTGGTTCAAGTTTTTTCTGGCACAATTAACTGAATTTCTATTTCATGATAAACAAGTTTTTTTTTTTTTTTATGTTGCATCCGTGTTGGAAAAACAGGTGTATATTGTTTGTTTTATTTAAATTACATATTTTTAAGATAATTTAATTAAAATAGAATAGTTTTTATTTGCAAGGATATTAGTAGAGTAAAAAAATGAGGGGTGCATTTACATTATTGGAGATTAATGATGGAGCTAACAACAGTGACGTAATTACTTCTTTAGTTTACGATATTTGCGAATTTTTTGCGAAGAGGTATTAGCGTAAATGTATTTCAAATGTTAATAATTTAATGTATGAAATTTGCCCATTGTTTGCATTGGAAATTATTGCATACGGATTTTTTTTTTTTTTTTGTTGCGGGCGGGAGATTTTCCGCAGGGGCGATATTTCACAGGAAGGACTTTCCGTAGGGAGGGAAGTTCCCGGGGGTAAACCTTCCAGAGGACATTTTACACAGGGGATTTTGCCAGATTTCATTGTACTTTCCAGGATTTGTCGAACTTTCTCTTTGGCGACTCAATTTTACACGTGGAGCTCTCCCCGCGGACGTGTCCGGGGGAAATCGTCCGCAGGGTTGAAATCGTCGTGGGGGGTTGTCTTTGGGCGCTGGGTTTTTTTCGGCAGAAGAAATTCGCCGTGACGGAATTTTTTCAGGGGAGTCGAGGTCGCTTGGGCGGCGGAGTTTTCCAGGAAAAAATGTCCATGGAGGGGGGAGTTCGCCGATGATTTGAAAAACAATCACATACTAATATAAAAAAAACAAACCTTTCTCAAGTGAAAGTAGGCTTAGGAGAATATCCCAGGCCTAAGTGTGCGCCTGAAATTTTCCTGGGGAAAGTTTCAGTGAAAATAGAATTTTTTAAGGGGAATTTCCGGGGGTGGGGACTTTCAAAGGGGGGGGGGGACTTTCCATGGAGGTATTTTTCGTGGGAGTATTTTTCATGGAAGAGGGGGGATTTCACGGCATTATCTGAAAAACTATCTGAAATCTAATAAAAAGTTTTTTCAACTGATAGTAAAGAGCAAGATTAAAGCCTGATACGAACAGAAATCATTCCGTATATGAGGGGCTACTCCCTCCTCAATACCTAGCTTTTTACGATAAAGTGTGACACACAAATTCATTAAGAACGACTCGCCTGAAACACAAGACCCTGAAATTAGATTAACAAGCATTTTCGAACTACGAATGTTGCTCCTTAATTTTAGTTGAAAAAATTGCTCTATATTTAATAGATTAACGGTTAACCAAAATATTCTAATTATGATGATAATTAAAAATTGTTTTCTTTTCAGTTTTAGACAAAAACTTTTGCATTTTTCTGTTAACCAAATGGAAAATGAGGAAAAAATCCGTCGTCAAAATAATACCAAGAGAGCGTACATACATACATAGAGTTCGATGGGACTTTAGGTTTTAATTGACAATAGCTGAATTAATGTCGACTTAGTGTTTTACCCTCGGCAGCAGGGTTGAATAAAATTTTGCACCCTCCTGTTACCGCATAGATTAATCCCACTTGTTTATGGAATAGCAACACGGGTTTTGACAAAGAGAGAAATTTCATTCTAGTCTAATTATACGAAAGATATTATATTTTCAATTTTATTCCCTTATTAATATATTTTCAATATTTAAAAAAAAAATATTTTTCAGCTAATTTACTTTTAGGGTTAGGGAGGGGTAAATAAAGGGTGAAGACTAATTTTTCGGCGTTAAAAAAGGGGGGTTGCCAGGGGGTGTTGAGGTCCGAGGGACATTTTACCACTTTTTTTTAAGGAAGCGGGAGCTAACTTTTAAATTAAATTTTAGGTCCTTTGTAGTAGGGAATTGCTACTCAAATTTTAAATTGAAAAATTAGTATGCTGTTATATTATTAAAGAGAATCATTCATTATTTAAAACTAAAAAAATTTTAAGATATAATTTTTTACAGATTAGAATTATTTTTTCCGGGAATTAATTGTACATGAGGATGAGGGTTTCCAATTTTTTTTTCCGTAAACTTGATTTAAATTTTTAATTAATTTTTTTTTCCTGCCTATGAGTGATGATCAAATAATATTAGTTAATTGAAAAATGTGTTTGACTTTCTAGGCTTATTTTGACTTATTCTATCTTTTATAATCAAAAAAATTGTCGAGTGTATCTTTTAAAGAGTAGAATGCGGTTGTAAGGGACTTAATTTTGCAGGAGGAAGGTGGTTTCCAAATTTTTTTTTCCGGAAACGTAAGCTAACTTTTAAATTAAATTTTAGGTCTTTTGTCTTAGGGATTTGCTCCTCAAATTTTTAAATTGAAAAATGAGTGTGCTCTTCTATTAGTAAAGAGAATCTTTCAAGCTTTTATCATCAAAAATGTGGAATTTTGTAGTTTTGAAAGAGTAGAAGGATTTTGTACGGGAATTAATTTGACATGCGGAGGAGGGTGGCCAATTTTTTTTTTCCGGAAACGTGAGCTAACTTTTAAATTAAATTTTAGGTCTTTTGTCTTAGGGATTTGCTCCTCAAATTTTTAAATTGAAAAATGAGTGTGCTGTTCTATTAGTAAAGAGAATCTTTCATTCTCTTATAATCAAACATGGTGAATTTTGTTGTTTAGACAGAGTATAAGGATTTTGTACGTGAATTAATTTTTACATGTGGTGGATGTTTTCAATTTTTTTTTTTCATTAAACGTGATCTAAATTATAAATTAAAGTTTAGGTCTATTGTCGTAGTGATTTGCCAATCAAATATTTAAATATAAATATGTGTGTGATTTTCTATTATTATATATAATCTTTCAATATTTTATCATCAAATATGTGGATTTGTGCTTTTTTGACAGAGTAGAAGTTTTTTGTTCGGGTACAAATTGTATAGGATGAGGCGGGTTACCAGGGTTTAACTTGTCAGGGGGACACTGTACAGATTTTAGTTGCTGGAAACGTGAGCTAACTTTTATATTAAATTTTAGGTCTTTGGTCTTAGGGATTTGCTCCTCAAATTTTTAAATTGAAAAATGAGTGTGCTTTTCTATTAGTAAAGAGAATCCTTCATGCTTTTATCATCAAAAATGTGGAATTTTGCAGTTTTGACAGAGTAGAAGGATTTTGTACGGGAATTAATTTTACATGTGGAGGAGGGTTTACAAATTTTTTTTTCCGTAAACGTTAGCTAACTTTTAAATTAAATTTTAGGTCTTTTGTCTTAGGGATTTGCTCCTCAAATTTTTAAATTGAAAAATGAGTTTGCTGTTCTATTAGTAAAGAGAATCTTTCATGCTTTTATCATCAAAAATGTGGAATTTTGTAGTTTTGACAGAGTAGAAGGATTTTGTACGGGAATTAATTTTACATGGGGAGGGGTTTCAGGGTGAAATTTTCGGGGCAAATTTTTTTTTCCGGAAACGTGAGCTAACTTTTAAATTAAATTTTAGGTCTTTTGTCTTAGGGATTTGCTCCTAAAATTTTTAAATTGAAAAATGAGTGTGCTGTTCTATTAGTAAAGATAATATTTAAATCTTTTATCATAAAAAATGTGGAATTTTGAAGTTTTGACAGAGTAGAAGGATTTTGTACGGGGATTAATTTTACATGAGGAGGGGGGTTTCCAGGGGTGAAATTTTCAGGGGAAACTTTACAGATTTTTTTTTCCGGAAACGTGATCTAACTTTTAAATTAAATTTTAGGTCTTTCGTCTTAGGGATTTGCTCCTCAAATTTTTAAATTGAAAAATGAGTGTGCTGTTCTATTAATAAAGAGAATCATTCATGCTTTTATCATCAAAAATGTGGGATTTTGCAGTTTTGACATATTAGAAGGATTTTGTACGGGGATTAATTTTACATGAGGAAGAGGGTTTCCAGGGGTGAAATTTTCAGGGGGAAATTTTACCCAAATATTTCTAAAGCACTACATACAAATAACAGAATCAACTTTAGAGGGCAATTTATCTCTAAAAGAGGGGTTATTATTTCCTTACTAAATTTTTCTTCTTTTTTAAGGAGGAGGAGGAAGATTCATACAATAACAAACTGCTTTTTATCTTCTTGGAAAATATTCACATTCATAGTATAACTTTTCGTATCTTCTACACTAAAATTTAGAACATTACTTTAAATTTGTTTATTTCTTTCGGAAAAATTACAGAATTAAAGTGGAGCTCATTATCTTCATAGTTAAATATTCATGATAAATGTGTAACTTTTTATATATTCTACAAAAAATTTGGATGAAAGCTTTAAATTTATGTCTTTGGGGAAAAATCTGAATTGAAGTGGAACCTTTTTATATTATTTGGAAAAATATAATTGATCAATAACTAATTTCTTTTTATTGAAATTCTCAGAGGAGAAACTTTCAGATTTTTTGAGAGAATGTAAATCGAATACTATTTGTCTTTCAAGACATTCACACTGGGTTACGTCGCGCACGTAACACGATCTAAATAACTTTGCAAAAATGAAATACTTGTCAACTATATGATCTCTCTCGATGGTCCCTAAAAATAGTCTGGTTCACAAACGTGGAGTTTTCGTACTGCTAATTTTTTGCAATGTGTAAGAATCAGTTTAGAGTCCCAGCTCGTTTGGAACAGGTGCGCAAGCAAAGGCATAAAATCTTTCTGTTTGTACAAGTATTTCGAATCTTACAACAACTATATTTTATTCTGTTAAGTACTATGTCGGATCTGTCTAACATATTCTTGTACCTCGTAAGAATAATGTTTGTCCTTTAAGAACTACTTCAGATCTGGTCTGAACTATTTGATCTGTAAGAACGTACTTTCGTACTGTTCACTTTTTTGCAATGTGTAGGAACCAGTGGGGAGTCCCCGCTCGTTTGGAAAGGTGCCAAGGAAAGACATATAAATCTTTTTGTTTTGTAACAAGGATTTCGAAGTGTGCAACAACTCTTTATTAGTATGCTAGTAATCTGTTGGAGTTGTCTATCATATTTATGTAGATCGTAAGAATAATTTTTGTTTTTTAAGAACTGTTTTATGATGTTGTTTGACATTTTTAGTTACTGTAATTAATACGGTCTGTTTTTCTATAAGGTCCTTGAAGTGTGACATGGAGTTTATGTTTTTATTAATATATTCTTAAATATGCTATATATGTTTTGGAGGTGTGTAAAGGATTTCTTCCATTTTTAATAATAGTTTTTGTTGTTTATGAACTATTTTTCATTGTCTTACAACTTTTTGTATATTGCAAGAATTGTTTCTGCTTTGTAAGAATTATTTTTGGAATATGTTTGAATTTTTTGTATGCTATAATAACTATTTGGGATGTTGTTAGAAATTTAGTGTCTTGAAGCAAGTATTTAGTATTTTGCACCAAGTATTTTTTTTTATTCTGTTAGAACTAATGTGGATTTGTGTAAAGTATTTTTGTATTTACTAATAATAATTTTTGTTTTGTAAGAACTATTTTGGATTTCTTAGAACTTTTTATATTTTTTAACAATTATTTATGTTTCTTAAGAACAATTTTGATTTTGCTTGAACTTTTTATATTCTGTAAGAACTATTTTTGATGTTTTAAGAAATATTTTTGTTTTTTAACAAGTATTTTAAGTTTTGCAACATTTATTTTTTATTCTGTTAGTACTATTTTGGATTTGTCTAAAATATTTTTGTATTTCGTAAGAATGATTTTTGTTTTTTTTAAGAACTATTTTTGGAATTTGTTTGAACTTCTTTTATTCTGTAATAAGTACTTTCTGTGTTTTTAGAATTTTTGTGCTTTGTGACAAGTATTTCATATTTTGCAGAAGCTATTTTTAATTCTGTTAAAACTATTTTGGATTTGTGTAAAGGGTTTTTTCTATTTTTAAGAATAGTTTTGTTGTTTAAGAACTATTTTCGATTTTCTTACAACTTTTTTATTTTGCAAGAATTGTTTCTGCTTTGTAAGAATTATTTTCGGAATAAGTTTGAATTTTTTGTATGCTATAATAACTATTTGGGATGTTGTTAGAAATTTAGTGTCTTGAAGCAAGTATTTGGTATTTTGCACCAAGTATTTTATATTCTGTTAGAGCTATTGTGGATTTGTGTAAAGTATTTTTGTATTTATTACGAATAATTTTTGTTTTGTAAGAACTATTTTGGATTTCTTAAAACTTTTTGTATTTTTTAAGAATTATTTCTGTTTTGTAAGAACTGCTTTGGATTTTGTTTGAAATTTTATATTATGTAAGAACTATTTTTAATGTTGTTAGAAATCTTTTGGTTTTGTAACAAGTATTTTGTATTTTGCAAGAAAAAGTTATACTTTGATCGTGAATATTTTCAATGAAGATAAAAAACTCCAGTGTGAATATTTTCCCGAAATACAAAGTTGTACTTCAATTTTAAATTTTCTCAAGTAAGTGAATAAAATTTTAACTTCTCTTCTTAGTTTTCTCAATAAAAAAAGAAATTAGTTATTGATCAATTATATTTTTCCAAATAATATAAAAAGGTTCCATTTCAATTCAGATTTTTCCCCAAAGACATAAATTTAAAGCTTTCATCCAAATTTTTTGTAGAAGATATAAAAAGTTACACCTTGATCATGAATATTTCACTATGAAGATATGGAGCTCCACTTTAATTCTGTAATTTTTCCGAAAGACATAAACAAATTTAAATTAATGTTCTAAATTTTAGTGTAGAAGATACGAAAAGTTATACTATGAATGTGAATATTTTCCAGGAAGATAAAAAGCAGTTTGTTATTGTATGAATCTTCCTCCTCCTCCTCCTTAAAAAAGAAGAAAAATTTAGTAAGGAAATAATAACCCCTCTTTTAGAGATAAATTGCCCTCTAAAGTTGATTCTGTTATTTGTATGTAGTGCTTTAGAAATATTTGTGTAAAATTTCCCCCCTGAAAATTTCACCCCTGGAAACCCACTTCCTCATGTAAAATTAACCCCCGTACAAAATCCTTCTACTCTGTCAAAACTGCAAAAGCCCACATTTTTGATGATAAAAACTTGAAATATTCACTTTATTTATAGAACAGCACACTAATTTTTCAATTTAAAAATTTGAGGAGCAAATACCTCAGACTAAAGACCTAAAATTTAATTTAAAATTTTACTAACTTTGCCGTACAAAATACAATGTCCATTTTACACCTGGCCATTTCACATCTGGACCACCAAATCCGCCTTGAAATGGACCACACGTACCAAAAACTTATACGCTGGCAATAATACCCAATTAAACCATTTGGTGGATAATTTATTGTAATATTATCTTTAATAATATAAAAGAACACTCATTTTTCAATTTAAAAATTTGAGGAGCAAATCCCTAAGACAAAAGACCTAAAATTTAATTTAAAAGTTAGCTCACGTTTCCGGAAAAAAAATCTGTAAAGTTTCCCCCTGAAAATTTCACCCCTGGAAGCCCCACTCCGCCAGTCAAATTGAACCCCGGACAAAAACCTTAAACTCTGTCAAAACAGCAAAAGTCAAAAATTTATATGATAAAATCTTGAAATATTATATATAATAATATAAAAGCAAAAACATTTTTCAATTTAAAAATTTGAGGAGCAAATCCCTAAGACAAAAGACCTAAAATTTAATTTAAAAGTTAGCTCACGTTTCCGGAAAACAAAAATCTGTAAAGTTTCCCCTGAAAATTTCACCCTGGAAACCCCCTCCTCATATAAAATTAATCCCCGTACAAAATCCTTCTACTCTGTCAAAACTGCAAAATTCCACATTTTTGATGATAAAAGCTTGAAAGATTCTCTTTACTAATAGAACAGCACACTCATTTTTCAATTTAAAAATTTGAGGAGCAAATCACTAAGACAAAATACATAAAATTTACTTTAAACGTTAGCTCACGTTTCAAGAAACAAAAATCTGTAAAGTTTCTCACAGAACTTTTCACCCCTGGAAACCCCCCTCCGACTTGCAATATAATCCCCGTACAAAATACTTATACTCGGCCCAAAATGCACAATTCCACAATTTTTATTATAAAATCATGAAATATTATATTTAATAATATAACAGAACACAAAATTTTCAATTTAAAAATTTGAGGAGCAAATCCCTAAGAATACAGACCTAAAATATAATTTAATATTTAGATCAAGTGTACTGAAAAATAAAAGTTTAAAAACTCCTCCCCATGTACAAATAAGTACCGTACACAATCCTTCTACTCTGTCAAAAATAGAAAATTCCATATTTTTGATGTTAAAATCATGAAATATTATAATTACTAAAAGAACAAAACTCTAATTTTAAAATTTAAAAATTTGATGATCAAATCCCTAAGACAAATGAAATAAAAATTATTATAAAATTTATATCAATTGTCCGGAAAAAAAAAAATTTTTAAAACACAGCCTCATGCCAAATTAATTACCGTACAATCTACTTCTACTCTGTCAAAACTTCAAAATTCCTCATTTTTGATGATAAAATCTTGAAAGATTCTCTTTACTAATAGAACAGCACACTCATTTTTCAATTTAAAAATTTGAGGAGCAAATCCCTAAGACAAAAGACCTAAAATTTAATTTAAAAGTTAGCTCACGTTTCCGGAAAAAAAATTTGGAAACCCTCCTCCCCATGTAAAATTAATCCCCGTACAAAATCCTTCTACTCTGTCAAAACTACAAAATTCCCGATTTTTGATGCTAAAAGCATGAAAGATTCTCTTTACTAATAGAACAGCACACTCATTTTTCAATTTAAAAATTTGAGGAGCAAATCCCTAAGACAAAAGACCTAAAATTTAATTTAAAAGTTAGCTCACGTTTCCGGAAAAAAAAAATTGGAAAGCCTCCTCCTCATGTAAAATTAATTCCCGTACAAAATCCTTCTAATCTGTCAAAACTCCAAACGTCCACATTTTTGATGATAAAAGCTTGAAAGATTCTCTTTAATAATAGAACAGCACACTCATTTTTCAATTTAAAAAATTTAGGAGCAAATCCCTAAGACAAAAGACCTAAAATTTAATTTAAAAGTTAACTCACGCTTTCGGAAAAAAAAACTGGTAAAATTTCCCCCTGCACACCGCACCCCGGGAAACCCCCCTTTTTTACAGAAGAACAAATTAGTCTGCACAAAGAATTGCCCCCTCCCTCCCCCTTACTTTCCATGCGATGAAATAGTTTGTTTTTTAACATCGTAAAACTCTCTTAATCAGGGACTACATTTGAAAATAGTATATCTTTAGTCTAATTATACTAGAATGCAATTTCTCTCTTTGTCAAAACCCGTGTTGCTATTCCATAAACAAGTGGGATTAATCTATGCGGTAATAGGGGCATACAAAATTTTATTCAACCCTGCTGTCGAGGGTAAAACACTAAGTCGACATTAATTCAGCTATTGTCAATTAAAACCTAAAGTCACATCGAACTCTATGTATGTATGTACGCTCTCTTTGTATTATTTTGACGACGGATTTTTTCCTCCTTTTCCATTTTGTTAACAGAAAGATGCAAAAGTTTTTGGCAAAAACTGAAAAGAAAACAATTTTTAATTATCATCATAATTAGAATATTTTGGTTAACCGTTAATCTATTAAATATAGAGTAATTTTTTCAACTAAAATTAAGGAGCAACATTCGTAGTTCGAAAATGCTTGTTAATCTAATTTCAGGGCCTTGTGTTTCAGGCGAGTCGTTCTTAATGAATTGGGGTGTCACACTTTAGCGTAAAAAGCTAGGTATTGAGGAGGGAGTAGCCCCACAAATACGGAATGATTTCTGTTCGTATCAGGCTTTAATCTTGCTCTTTACTACCATTTGAAAAAACTTTTTATTAGATTTCAGATAGTTTTTCAGATAATGCCGTGAAATCCCCCCCTCTTCCATTAAAAATACTCCCACGAAAAATACCTCCATGGTAATTCCCCCCCCCCCCTTTGACAGTCCCCACCCCCGGAAATTCCCCTTAAAAAAATCTATTTTCACTGAAAATTTCCCCAGGAAAATTTCAGGCTCACAATTAGGCCTGGGATATTCTCCTAAGCCTACTTTCACTTGAGAAAGGTTTGTTTTTTATATTAGTATGTGATTGTTTTTCAAATCATTGGCGAAATCCGCCCTCCGCGGCCATTTTTTGCTGGAAATCTCCCCCTCCCCCCCGACATATTCTCCCATGACAAATTCCCCCGCGGCGACGGTCTTCTGCCGACACTTCCCCATCGCCCCCAGAACAACCCCCAGACGATTTCAACCCTGCGGAAGATTTCCCTCGTACAAGTCCACTGGGAGATCTCCACGTGTAAAATTGAGTCGCCAAAGAGAAAGTTCGACAAATCCTGGAAAGTACAATGAAATCTGGCAAAATCCCCTGTGTAAAATGTCCTCTGGAAGGTTTACCCCCGGGACCTTCCCTCCCTACGGAAAGTCCTTCCTGTGAAATATCGCCCCTGCGGAAAATCTCCCGCTCACAACAAAAAAAAAAAATCCGTAGGCTATACTTTCCAATGCTAACAATGGGCAAATTTCATACCTTACATTCTTAACCTTTGCTATACCTTTACGCTAATACCTCTTCGCAAAAAATTCGCAAATATCGTAAACTAAAGAAGTAATTACGTCACTGTTGTTAGCTCCATCATTAATCTCCAATAATGTAAATGCACCCCTCATTTTTTTCCTCTACTAATATCCTTGCAAATAAAAACTATTCTCTTTGAATTCAATTCTCTAACTAATATGTAATTTAAATAAAACTAAAAAGATACACCGTTTTTTCCTACACGGATGCAAACCAAAAAAAAAAAAAAACTTGTTTATCATTAAATAGAAATTCAGTTAATTGTGTCAGAGAAAACTTGAAGCAGAACAGATTATAACCAACCTGTTTGGTATGGGCACGTATGCAAAGTATATACCTTCAAGCAAATTCCATATGATATTTCTAATTACTATAGCTTCTATAGAAATGATACCTCTGTGCTAATGACCCTGGTAACCCCAATTCGTTCGAAACTTACACACATATCTATGCCCTCAGGCGTAAGTTTGAATGTAAGTTTTAAACGAATTGGGCGGTTACTACTGACATACACTATCAAAAGCTTTTGATAGATCTAAAGAACAAAGATATATGCTCTTGCTCTTTCCCTTAGAAGAATTTTTAAGGAGCAAAGAAGATAACACACGATGTGCGTGTTGACAACTTACTCCGGGCCTAAATCAAAACTGGTTATCTCTCTCAAGCATATTATTAGTCACAAAAGGTAGCAATAAATCCTCAAGAACTTTACTAAAAGTGCAAGAGACAGTAATAGGTCGGTAAGAAGAGCAAAATAAATTAGAATTCCCACTCTTCAAAATTAAAGAAACATTCCCACGCAAAAGGCTCTCCAGCACGCTTGATGTACAAATACACATCTCAGAACGTAGGTGTATATGGTCAATAAGGGGGGGAGCAATCTAATAAAAGGTGAAATCTAGATATACCATCATTATCAATATTATCTGATTTAAGTTTCTTAATTGCTTCAACAACGGATGAAAGAGAAATGGGAACACAAAGACACTGAGATAGAGGGGTACTAAAAATGGCATAAAGAGAATGATTGTACTAAGAATGCACACAGTAATTAACATTCGAAAAAACAGACGAGTAATGGCCATTCCGAGCAGATGCAGGAAGACAATCACAACTTGGCACATCACTTCTAATCGACTCAGAATTAATAATTTTTCGCCATTCTCTCTTTGACACTGGAAAATCCTTACCACGATAACGCATTTTTTTTATATTTTTTATATTCACTTTTTATACCAATTTTTTATATTCACTGCGCGTTTTACGCTTAAGGTCAGATACAATTCCACAAGGTGGTCTATCACATTCATTCCAGACTTTTAACCAAAACTTAGCTTTATTTTTCAAAGTTTTTAAATTAGGATCTAAATACCAAATAGATTTTTGCGTACCACATCTAACCCGTTGCAGCGGCACTGCAACTGCCTCGGCATCTTTTAGGCATTTAATTATTTGATTATAATAGCAATCCAGGTCCTTTTTGCAACTCACTTGTATAGAGCTCTGAAGTAGATGATAGGGAACTCGTATAGCAAACAGCAGTCTTGTTAGTGTAAACGCATAGAGAGGAACATTAGCTCTCTTCCAATTACTTTTTTCAAACCATTTTGAAGACCGGGGTACTTTACAAATACTTGCAGGGTTTAAATTCAGCGTAAGAGTAAGTGAGATAGAAAGATGGTCTAAGTCTTGTTCTTCGGCGTGTACAAACACTATTGATGTAGTAATACTAGGTGAGCAAATAATGTGATCAATATTGCTCTTACTGCCTGAATGGTGAATGTAAGAATACGGATGAGTTCACTTCTCACTTATTAGTAATCTATATCCGTATTGAAGTCACCAATAATCATAAAATCTAGAGAAATAGAAAAATTTTTCCACTAAAAACTTCAACGTGGTACAAGCTTTAGCATATCTAGCCATCGATCTGGAAGAACGGTCATCAGGCAGATAAGAATTAATGAAGACTATAGTGCCCATACGAACAGCCAAAAAAACTCATCCGAGTAAAAAATCACCGGCGAAACCAAATTAGGATTGCGCTTAAAAACACAAGCTAGCCCATCGCATGGGCGGCCTCTTGTGGCTCTGGCAGTAGTAATAAACTCATCATGATGAAGGCTCCGACGCATAACGTTAATGCTAAAGTCTGTAAGAAGATGTTCCTGTAAACAGACCAAATCAAAATCATTGTAGAGCTCATCAATAACAAAGTCCTTATCCTTTTTACCATTAATATTAAACGATATTATTCAAAACTCCAAAGTTATTGTAAAAAGTGGGAGCGCGACATTAGTTCCTTAGATACAGGGCAGGACAAGCTATAGGAAGAATGATTTTTACTACAGTTAGCACACTTGGGAGCAGCGCTACAAGGACTATCTTTAGTTGAAAGATCTGGCCCAGCACATCTGGCACATTTCGGGACATTGCTGGTGCAAGCACTTTGAAAGTGATCGTATGATCGGCATTTGAAGCATCATTTAGGTATTTCATTAAGTTCGTGAGTTTGAAAAGATTCATATCGAACTTAAATTCCTTCTTTGAAATAAGCAGACTGAGTGAAGGAGTCTTCAAATTCAAGCTTGACTGACATAGTCTGCCCCAGTCGATTTGCACTTTTTATACCTTGCAGTCTATTAATAACTGAAAGGTCGACATCAACTGGGAAACCTCTGAGAATCCCCAGTAAGCGCTTGGATCGTACTTTAACTGTTGCTCCGGTAATAAAGTTCTGAACTGATGCACAAAAGACTTCAGTTGCATATTTGTCAATATTGACATACCATCTGTCATTAACAGGTTTCACACTACAAACTAATTCATGCCCAGCTATTTGATCGAGAATAGATTTGCGTTTAATCGGATCAGACAGATCTGAAGCCACTTTAGAGACAATAACTTTCGTATGAGTGTCAATTGCTGGGGTAGGTTTCGGAAGTTGAGGAAAATTCAACTGATAATTGTCAAGTTTCCCTGACATTTCAACAACCACTCTTTGTAGCTTATTAAACTTAGAGACTAAAGAAGCATAAGCCTTGGTAGGGAGACATGGCACCTCTGTAGGTTAGTTTATCACAAACATAGACGCATAAGTATTGCTACGTTCAAGAGGTTTCAACAGAGAAATAATGCCACTAAAAGTATTTCAAGGTGCATTGTTCCCCTTACATATTGGGCAATCCAAATCAGATGCACTTATTTGCCACAGTAAACTTATAGCTTCTTTGACTATATGCACGTCAAAAAACTCCATACCATGTCTTTTGATAATATCCTCCTCAATTCCGCTTATCTAATTGCTTTGAATAAAATTCAGAACCGGAGAATATACAAGTTCAGGCGTTTCGTCATAGCTTTTCATGGCTATCACAATCACCACACAAATTAAAAAGTCTCAATATTAATTCAAGAAAAAATACTGAATTAATAAATATCGAAACATAGGTCAAACTAAAAGCAAAGTAGATTCCTTTTTATAATCCTCTTAAAGTTAACTCAGGTCAACAACTCACTTGGAATAAATTATCACCTCACCAAAATAAATCCAGACAGGAATAATATCCAATTCCATTTTGGTGTTACCTCACTGAATTCTGAAACTAAGCTATAGTAAATACCATTTACTACAATTCAATCATGGGAGCCTACAGAAATTTATCGAAATGTAATTAAAATTTATAAATGTAAAATACTCAGTTACAGGTTAAAAATAACAATGAAAGAAGAAGGCGTGGTCTCCTAATTTTTTTATCCTGTTGCAATAATCTTAAAATTGTAAAATTGGCATAATTTCACAATATTTTCGCTCGATAAAACTAAAGCTTTCGACAGAGTCTGGCATCGTGGCCTGCTAAAGAAACTATAGACATATAGTATCCACAGATATCTTCTAAAAGTGATCGATAGCCTTTACAGCATGCACAACAGAAAATACTTCAAAGTGAAATTGACGGTTTTACTACCAGAGGCCGAAATTTGTTTTTTTCTTAATGCAAAATTACCTGAACTTGGTTGGCCTAATCCTAGTATTTTAATGACATTTGGACAAAAAAGAAAATAAATATATTCTTTAGGTTTTTGAAATGTATACATTTTTTACAATTTCTCTTTAACTCTTCTAAAGTACTAAATATTCTTGTGTTTCATTATTACATTTTCAAATTTGGGAATATCCTTTTGACACTAAATATTTTTTAATACAAAAAAGCTAATACTATATATAAATAAATGAGATTATTTCCCAGTTCAGAGATTAACAACACAACCACAACAATTAGATGCCAAAATAAGTTCATTCTTACCAAAATTTTACCAGTTTGGTAATCTGTTGTTTTAGCAACATGGGAAAAACAAGGCTGAAAAACAATATCTATTTAATTTCCCGAAGCTGTGCTTAAATTACTTTATTATTTCCCTTACTTGGTACTTGGACACCCTGTAAGTTAAGGTGCTTTCACACTATGCTGAAGAACCTTTCATACAAGAATAACTTTAAATTATGCTATGTAATAATACCGAGCACATTTTACCCGTAATGTAGGCAGCAACAAGTACGCTCGAGCTCTAAACAAAATGGCACGGCACGTAAATTTATTTTACGTCATGAAAATTCAACACAGAAATTATAAAACGGTATTTCTGGACAAGAAATTAGCAAATTTCGAATATGAATTAATAAACTTTTCCTTAACACCATATATTCATCATAAGCCATCCTGCTGCATTAGCCATAAGATAATCATCAGAGCTTAAATCTCCATCCTCATTTCTAATTTTTGAATATTCCGCTTGCGACGATTGTGATAATTTTAGACGAAAATCCTTATGGTTGTATGGAATGGATGTTTACGGTAAAGCACGTGTCAGTTTGGCTGAATCTACCACTGTGCTGATTCTTCAAAGTTTGCGGTCTTCAGTTTGTAAACTGCCAATACTTAATGGGAAAACAAGGTATAAGCCTAGGACCCCAGCTATACATAACTAAACATGTTAAGAAAACAATTCTTACTTCATAATATGCAGAATAATCAACATGTATAGTTAACATGTTTTTCAAGAAGAGAGCCCTTATCTTCACTTCTTTCCTTGTATTTTCAGTATATTACATTTGCTCTGAATATTGCATAACACGAAAAAAAAGTTTTGCTAGAGACAATTTCTTTGAAAACGGTTATTCTATCGTCTTAATTAACAATACTATAAGCTAAAGATTGGCCAGACACTCCTATAAAGTCTTGGATCTTTTATCATGCAAAGTTCCCGTCAAGCCTTCAATTATAATTTACCTTCCATATATTCCAAAAGTCACTACAAGTTTAAAAAAAGTTTGCACACAAAATAATTTTTATGTCGTACTTACAAATAATTTTAAAATATTTAATTTATTAATTTCTTTTAAATATATACACCCTTTTACTCGCCTGTGTGGGTTTTATAAAATACATTTTGACTTGGTCAATTTTTTTTTAGTTATAACCAATAAAATTTTTTAAACACGCCTGCAACAACACAAAGATGACATAACTAAAGCTTTAAATTCTAATAGTACAAATATTTCCTTTGATTCTGCTTTAAGCAGTCACATATATGATAACCCTAGTCATAAAATGCTTTTTGTAGAAACTTGCCTTATTAGCAATGATTTAGGCATAAAACAGGTTGTTCGAGAGGCAATTGAAATTAAAACCAAAATAAATAGTAATATTTCTTTAAATCGAGATTTGGGGAAATATTCACTTAATGCCCTATATACAAATTTAATTAGAAATGATTTTACTAATTATATTAAAAAACCAGTTAACAATTCCATTCAACGTGTTACGAATAGACCATATAGGTTGGCTGCCAAGAAGGCGAGATTAGCTTTAAAAGCTTATCTGTAAGTATTTTAATTTCATCTGAGTGAATTGCTCTCTGTCCACTTCGTTTGGAGTACCAGTCCTGGTTGAACTTCCTTGAAGTAATGATATTAGGGCTACAAACATTTTTTTAAAAACACCTTTCAGTTTTAATGATTGAATTTTAATGTAAGTTTCTTTTATATTGTTTTTATTCTCTTCGTCTGTTTTGCTGAGGACGGCCCTTGGATATAGGGTCGAAGTATTCACTTAAAGTTGCTTTCCACTGTCTTATATTAAAAATTTTCCTGTTGTTCTACTTATTTGTCTATGATGGACAGGCAGTGTGGTCTTCGTCGCTATTTGCGTCTAGCTTACGGGGAGCAGTTGACTTATGATATCTTTTATTTTATTAGTTTAGGCAAAAAATATTCTAATATTATGAATCAACAAAAGTTTTTAGAATCTTTTAGAAATGAAAATCTTATTCCTAAGTCTTTAAGATATAAATTGAATTTAAATACCCGTAAAGAAGCGCAATTCGCGCACACATTACATTAAAAAAATATATTCAACTTTTTTAAGCAAAAAAAAAAAAAACGACATATTATTTCCTCAGGAAGAAAATCTCTTGAAAAATTAGTATGTGAAAATCTGTCCACGGTTGATTATTCTTAGGTTGTACGATTGGAAAAGAATTTATTTAGTCATTTATGGAGTGAAACGGTTGAAAATGTCCTTGGGGTTGGGGGGAAGGATGGTGCCTTGGGGATGACGGACGATGCAGGCGAGTAAAGTTGTGACGGTGTGGAGTGCTTTGTGGGGCATCATGATAGGCTTGGGCTGAGAAAACATGAACCGATGGATTTAATGCGTGATTTTTAACAGGAAAATGTCTGGAAACTGTCTTAGGAATGAAGGTGGGGTGTTAGAGAGTGTCAGAGGACCAGTAATAGGGTGGTACAGGTGGGGAATTTAAATGGTGTATTACGGAGGGCTGGGTTGTGAAAACATGAACCAATGGATTTAATGTTTGATTTGTAGCATTAACATATCTGGAAACTGTTTAAGGAATCAAAGTGGGGGTGTTAGAGAGTGCCAGAGGACCAATAATAGTAAGGCACAAAATGGATAAATAATGATGACAAAATTAGAAAAATGCATAAATAATGATGATGAGTGTCATGGGGTGTCATCAAGTCACCGTTTTGTATAAAACCAGTGGAAATAAGTAGTAGGGTCGTTCAAAAAGTGTTTTTAAAATACTCTGCGGCGTGAATTGCATTAGAGTAACACGTTCTAGCGATGAAATATCGAGTTCCCCGCAGTTCAAGTACAAATAACACTGTTTAATTTAGATTCCGGAAGCTTATTTTCGGAGCGAAAGGGTTGAAAATTTCTTAGGAGTTGAGGGCTGGTGCCAGTGTGAAAACAGTGTCTCAGCGCCATTCCGCTCTGGGCCATAAGGATATTTTTAACGGTTTGAGTATCTACTCTTCTCGCAAGATGAGCCACTTATCTTCAAACCTCACTCATTAGGTGTCATCGCTTACGATGTGCGCTGCTGTTATTACGCAGCACTCGTGTGTGTGCCGTACTTGGGGAATTCCCCCATGGGGTCCTTTTAGTCTAGCTTGTAAGATATAATGGCGTCATTCATATTAGACCTGGTCACGGAAATAATGGGGATCTTTCAGAAAAATAATGCACAAAAAATGGCTATGAATCATTCCAATATAGAAGAAATATTAGACTGTCTGCAATCCTGGGACTCCTGTCCGGGGTAGGAATCTTGCTGGCTGAGTGCTAGAAACAGGGATGATGTGATGTCCGATGGGGGGGGGCATGTCTTGGAAATTATATGATAATTTCCCTATTATTACTACTTTTTAAATTATCTCGAGCAAGACCATTTTTTAACCTCCTTTGTCGCCTAGCTGAAGTCAGGATTTCGTCACCAGAATGAGTAGACACTAACCAGACTTCCCCGCAGTGCGTGGGATGGGTGGGAGCAAGAATTTCTCGAAATAGAATTTCCTGCCTTTACGCGTTTTGATATTTTTGCTGAAAATGTGCCCTGGGTTGCGTGAGAACTGAGATAAAACGCTCGGGTGACTGGACACTCGCTCGGAGGTGGTCATCGAGCGGGCCGGTACCCTAGTGGAGGGAGGGTTGCTACGGACTAACAAAAAAGGAAAACATTTTAAAATTAAGCACTTGAAAATTACCAGTTTGCGCAGCGAAAAAAATAAATAAACATAAACATAAATTTGTAGATAAAAAAGGCAGTGCTGCGCTGGCGACAGAAAAAACAGGCCCCGTCTCCCCACAGATGCCCCCCTGAAATCCTCTCCCCTCACCTTTCCTTAAATTACGCGTATTATTGTTTATATTTTATCCTTTTATAGCCCACAATAATGCCTAAAAATTGCATCTATTATCAAGGCGCCCTCTAAAAATGAATTTTAGGTGGAGGATGGAACATATTGTTAGGATATTGTGACATATTCATAAATTTAGCTCAATGAAAAGGGGGTATTTCCTTAAACGCTTTTAAAACACTTTAAATCCATCTAATATCACTCCCCCTTTCCACCACTTACCCCCTCCCCCCTCCACTCCTGGGTTGCATGCTAAGACTGCCGATTTTCTATAATACACTGTTCTTTTTGCGTATATTATGATATGGCTTTTTTTACCTTTTATTTTTGTCTTGTTTTTTAACTGTCTTTTTCTATGTTTTTAATGTTATTTGTCAATTTGTTTGAAATATTAAAACCTTTTATTTACAATGTCTGTGTTTTTAAGATGTATTTTTTACCACAAGTAAGGCATGCATTTCCCTTTATTAATATCTTGAGAGCAATGTCTCCTGGAGTGTTTCAAATTTTGAGAGTAACAAGTCATTCTAGTGTTTGCCAAAAATAGGAATCTTAGGTGTCACGAATTAGGTTAGGTGTCACAGACTAGGGTTAGAATTTTAGGAGTAGGACAAAATACTGGGAATAGTGGTTTCGTCCTCTCGGTTAATGCACAGTTTTAATGGAAGAAAATTGACCTTTCGAGTCCCGATGGGGGTCAAAAACTAAGGAGGAAAAAAACAGCTAAAGAAAGAAGGGAAAATATGTGATGGGCATTTCAGGCGAAAAATAAAATGTCATATGGAAGAAAATGTGTTGAGGGTTCGAGCAGGTATTATCTGGTATTGATTGTTGCACAATCATTACGTGAACTTATATAAAGTGTGTGCCGCCATTAAGTTAATGAAAGAAAAAAAACGTTGTACGTTTCGGCTAAAAATAAATATGTTAAAAAGCGTTAAGTGACAGTGTTACATAACCATTAGGTAAGGTGTGAGCTGTCGTTGCGTTATAAGCGGGGGTTCCCCCATGGGTTCCTGTGGCAGGGTTACATAAAATTGCGTCAAGCATAATACACTTGACCGTTTGAAACGGTGTAGGTCGTGTAACCTCAATGGAGTCCAGAGGGGTTTGTCATTGAGTCTTGCCAAGTGTGTTCCCTTTAATAGAACTGGTGACTGCGTTGTGCAGGTTCGAGGGTTAAGAGCTCTCCCTGTTAAATGAACTTCTGTATTATCTTGACCGCACTCCAACTAATCAAATGCATGCACCTGCAATTCCGGGAAGTCTGCCAAGGATGGGAATCTTGCCAAGGCTGTCATAGAAATCTTGCCAGGGGTGGGAATCTTGCCTGGACGTGCTGAATCTTGCCTGGACATGCCAAATCTTGCCTGGACATGCTATATTTTGCCTGGGCGGGAATCCTACCAGTTAGAAACACATGCAAGGGGCTCCATTTATTATTACTTTTCTATTTTCCCAACAACATTCCGATTAATTATATGCATACACATGCTTGTCAGGGGTGGAAATTTTGCCAGGGCTGTTATGGGAATTTTACCAGGGCTGTCATGGGAAAAGGGATAGGGCTGTCATGGGAAGCCTTAATAGCATGCTACTAGTACTATCATGTATCTTTTGAAGTACTACGAGTAATGGACAAATTAGGAAAAAGTATCATAAATTAGGAAAAATGGACAAGTTGGGAAAAATATCATAAATTAGTGACATTAGGAAAAAAGGGATGAAAGAGCTGATGATTTTACAAGGCCAGTTTACAAGATTAGACACAGTTTAAATAAATAAACTACTATACTTAGAGAATAACAGGGGCAAACTTCCCTAAAATCAGTTCAGAGCTGTATAAGCTCCTAAAACCAAAGATATTTATTTTGTGCTTGAGGAAAAGGAAGCTATTTTTCTCCTGCCCTCACTACAGAGTGTGCGCTGCATTTTTCCCTTCTGTAAGCCTGTCATCCGCTCTGCATAAATACCTGTTTATTTCATAAATAGCCGTTAATTATCTGACGTAGGTATTTTCGAAGACCACACTGCCTTTCCATGACGTACAAATAATAGTTCGTATGGGACACATCCTTTTATTTGATAGTGAAACAACAACGAAATCTAGATATTTCGGCCACATACACAGTGGCCGTCATCAGCAGATAAACTGTCTCTTGTGGGTGTTTATATAGTTTCATACTTGTTGGGTCACATTATACCCATACTACATCATAGGTCAGTTTAACTGTTGATGACTGCCACTGTATGTATGACCGAAGTATCTAGAGATTTTTCTGTTGTTTCACTGTCAAATAAAAGAATTTGTCTCTATTGAACTATTATTTTTACGTTAATTATCTATGAAAAAAAGCTAGTCATGATTCCATACAAAACCAAGCCGGAGCAGTGGCGTCAATTGGGATGGGGTACAAGCCCCACCTGGATTTTGAAAAATACTTTTTTTGTAGGCACATTTAAAAAATGCCTTTTATGGTATTTCCATTGAAAAAATTGAACAAAAATGACAAAATTATTCCCCTCTCCCCCTAGATTTTGAAAAAATACATTTTGTACTTACAAAAAATTACATTTGAAAAATAAATACATTTTGAAAATCGCTTCTGTTGTGTATATTGACATTTATTATTTTATATTTAAAATATATATGAGGATAGTACTCTATCAAGTGAAGTATTGCAATTAATGGACAAATTGAAAGGGATCTTAGTATGATAGTATGAAAGGGATCTGGGTGTGATCATTTGTACAGCATCTTTATACACATTTGATAAAAATACTATTACAATTGACAAAGATGTGAATTTAACACCTTCTAATAATGCCTTGTCTATTGATTATGGAATAAATATTCGATAATGATTTATTTTTTCTCTACCTACATGACGTGGCTTCCACACTGCGTACGAATTTGTCTATGCTAAGTGGTTAAGTTAAGTTACGTTAAGTTGTGTTAAATATAACTTACGTTTATTGTAAGTATTACGTCTAGTAATACTTACAATGCACACTTAAACAAGTCTTTTTGTACTAGGCGAAAAGCACGTCTACATTTGAGAGATTCTTCAAATACGAATGGTAAAAGTTTCCCGTTCTGTGTTGGAAGTCTGAAAACGGGAGACTGTAAATGTTGCAGCGGCATACTAGCAGATTAGCTAAATCTGTTAAATGGAGACGCGCCTTAGCGTGAAAAATCTATAATACTATCAGAATCCTCATCTAAACTCATCACAATCGCCATAAGCAAAATATTCAAGAATCCGAAATGAACATGAATGTGATTCAAAAATGATGATGGGTCTTATGGTTATTTTATTAAGATGGCTTAAAATGAAAAGACGGCGTTAACGGCTTTCTTGGAATTTTTTTTTAATTTATTTTCAAAACTTTTAATTTCTCATCCAGTAATTTCATTTTGTTGCTACTGTGTTGAATCTTCCATGGCGTTTACTGGAATTTGTAGATTTCTATAAGGCATTCGCAACCTTACACTGAACGACTATTTTATAATTGCTGGTTGTCAAGTTTAGCCCTAATTTGAGCCAAAATTGACATTATGAGTAGAGATGCTCGTCTGGATTTGCTGGGGCCCCTGTACCAAACAGGTTTTTCTGGTAGGTAAACATTTCTACAGGTCATTACACCTTTCAAAGAGACGGGTTTTCTATTGCGACATCGAGTTTTTGGAGGTCAAACTCATGGATACATGTTTATTATTTTTTTTTTTTTAAACTAGTATTTTTTCAATGAAGTCCATAGCACTTTGCAGAAACCCGGGAATGTAGGACTGAAAGTCCAATTACTAATCAAGTTAGTGTGACCTCCATTTTTGATCTGGTTAAGTGGGTATAATCTGGTTTGGTTTGTTATTGCGAAAGGATTACTCAATTTACATCTTAGTGTTAACTGGGCAATGAGTAAAGGAACATTTGAAGGTGGAGAAAAAAAGGGGTAATTAGCGATTGGATAATTTTAACAAGAAATGACCGAAAAGTGTTTTGGAGGAGATGGAATGAATGTGTACTGTATAATACACAAGTGATGATTTGCACAGTTTTGTCAATTTTAAATAGTTTAGAAATAAAAAAAATTAAAAATAAATGGCTGAAAAGTTTTTTGAGGGAGTTGATTTTCACGAGGGTTGACTTGCACGAGGGTTCAGTTACATGCGGATTAAGTTACACGGGGATTAGTTAAATGGGGTCGAGTAGCACGGAGGTTCAGTTGTACGGGGTTTCGGTTATACAGGGGTTCAGTTACATGGGGGGTTCAGTTGCACGGGGGTATCCCTTTTTCGAAAATCAGGCTCCCTGTTTTCAAAATCCCCTTTTCTTCTGAGGCTTGGAGCATTTGGTGGCTAGATATTAAACGTAATGAAATTTATATAATTGCAATCTGCATAAAAACGAACTTGAACATTCCTTGACTTCGTTGAGAAAATTTTAAATTGAACTCTAAATTTTTTCATCTCTTTGAGAAAAGTCGGAACTGAATTTAAGAAAATTTAGAATTAAAGTGAAACTTTCTATCTTCATAGAAAATAATCGCAATAATAGTATAACTTTTCCTATCTTCTATGGAAAAATTAGAACTGAACTTTAATTTTTTTATGTGTTGGTGAACTTAAAACTGACGTGGAAGTTTCACCTACGAAATACTAAGAAACCTTAGCTCAGAAAAGTCTTAAATATCCAACTACTCATCCCAAACTAGAATTTCCAGTCAAATGAGCCCTCTTAGGATATATTGGTACCACTAGGTCGATAGACCAAAAATATTTAAATTCTTGATTATGTAATTCAGTCACTTTTACAGAAACTGTAAATTTTTGTTACCAAATTCTGGTCTAGATTTACCTTTGATTAGAGAAGCTGTAAGAAAACTTTTTCCACAAAATAAGTTTTTCAAAGAAAAGTAAAGAACTCCATTAAACAAAAAATTTGCAAAAATAACATCAAATAATCTACCAATCGTGAAACTGCCAAAAATCAGCATCGATAAATAAATGAAACCCAAAATGAACAGAAATTACAATAATTAACTGAGTCAAACTCAAAACGAGCAGAAATGATTTTAATAGTATAACTTTTCATTTATTATTACAGCTTCCCTAATCAAAGGTAAATCTAGACCAGAATTTGGTAAGAAAAATGTACAGTTTCGGTAAAAATGAAATCTAGACCCGAATTTGGTAACAAAAATGTACAGTTTCTTTAAAAGTGACTGAATTACATAATCATGAATTTCCATAGGTTTAATAATTTGAATCAGATATTTTAAGGGTATCGAGTGTTCCTATGAAATTGATCCTAAGATTTAAATTACTTCATCAGATACGTTGGGGCTTTAAGGTGAAATTTGACTCGCATATTCTAGAGATATTAAGCGTTTGAATCTGATAAGAAGAGCGAGACTTATAGGTATAGTATGAAATACCTTCAAAATGGGATGATATACATTCAGTTCCTTCTTACAATTTGGAAGATGAATGGGGAATGCTGCAAATAGACGCTTTTATTTCGCTAAACTTGGTGAGCAGTTTTTTAACTTAACTTTATAGAAACTTCAATAGTTTAAACGAGATAATTTCAAATTTCTTATAGAAACTGCATTAGTTTAAACGAAAAGTAGTAAATGCAATTTAATTTTGATTTTATACTTCAGTCATTTTTATAGAAACTTCAATTGTTTAAACGAAATAATTTCAAATTTTTTATTGAAGCTGTATTAGTTTAAATGAAAAGTAGTAAATGCAATTTAATTTTGATTTTGTAATTCAATCATTTTTATAGATACTGAACATTTTTTGTTACCAAATTCTGGTCAGTTAACACTAAGCTGTAAATCAGGCAACTCTCTCACAGTAACAATAGGCTTAGCAGTGATTAAATCTCATTGTCGGTGACAATTTAATCAGATCAGAGTTGTGCAAAATGGAATATCTTTTTGCAAATTGAATAAGCTTCTATTTCATAGACAAAATATTTGAATTCCTTTTATTCAAATCACCTATCAAGTTATCAAAAATTTGGAAGTTTCAAGCTCCTATCTGCAAAAATGTGGAATTAATTTCTTGAAGTAATTGATGCTTAATGAAGAAAAAGGTGAAAATTATAGGTTTTACACACACACACACACAAAACAAAGTTCGCCCTCGCTTAGCATGCACTACCTAGTGTGCATCTTGGAGCACCACGCGATCTGTACAGTTCCAACCACATTTGGCACATTTCCACCACGCGTTGCACAGTTGTGATTTTACACCTTTAATAATTCAAATGACAGTAACATTTTGATTACTAAAGGTTTTATTGACGTTACGTGCCTATTAATTGGAATTTAACACCTAAACGCACTTGCAAAAATCACTGCACTGGTGTTTTGGATTTGCCAAGATTTAAATGTTAAGAGTGATAACATTTTTGTGTTTGTGCTAACGAACTGTAAGTAAGGAGCGACACGACTCAATAGTAACCGAAACTCTAAAAACCAATATCCCTACTTCGGAAGTTTCAAGCTCCTATCTGCAAAATGTGGAATTAATTTCTTGAAGTAATTGATACTTAATGAAGAAAAAGGTGAAAATTATAGGTTTTACACACACACACACAAAACAAAGTTCGCCCTCGCTTAGCATGCACTACCTAGTGTGCATCTTGGAGCACCACGCGATCTGTACAGTTCCGACCACATTTGGCACATTTCCACCACGCGTTGCACAGTTGTGATATGCTAGGCAAAGTTCACCACGCTTGGCTGTGTATGTGTATGTGTGATCATAGGTTAGGTTAGCCTATATACGCGCGCGTACAGTTGAATAAAATATGCAAAGTCGACATAACTTTATTTCATTTTTTAAGGTTAATTTAGACGAGGTTGCATGGGTGTTTGTGCTAAAGAACTGTAAGTAAGGAGCGAAACAACTCAATAGTAACCGAAACTCTAAAAACCAATATCCCTACTTCGGAAGTTTCAAGCTCCTATCTGCAAAAATGTGGAATTAATTTCTTGAAGTAATTGATCCTTAATGAAGAAAAGGGTGAAAATTATAGGTTTTACACAAACACACACACAAAACAAAGTTTGCCCTCGCTTAGCATGCAATACCTAGTGTGTATCTTGGAGCACCACGCGATCTGTCCAGTTCCAACCACATTTGGCACATTTCCACCACGCGTTGCACAGTTGTGATTTTACACCTTTAATAATTCAAATGACATTAACATTTTGATTACTAGAGGTTTTATTGACGTTACGTGCCTATTAATTGGAATTTAACACCTAAACGCACTTGCAAAAATCATTGCACTGGTGTTTTGGATTTGCCAAGATTTAAATGTTAAGAGTGATAACATTTTTGTGTTTGTGCTAACGAACTGTAAGTAAGGAGCGACACAACTCAATAGTAACCGAAACTCTAAAAACCAATATCCCTACTTCAAAAGTTTCAAGGTCCTATCTGCAAAAATGTGGAATTAATTTCTTGAAGTAATTGATACTTAATGAAGAAAAAGGTAAAAATTATAGGTTTTACACACACACACACACAAAACAAAGTTCGCCCTCGCTTAGCATGCACTACCTAGTGTGCATCTTGGAGCACCACGCGATCTGTAGAGTTCCAACCACATTTGGCACATTTCCACCACGCGTTGCACAGTTGTGATATGCTAGGCAAAGTTCACCACGCTTGGCTGTGTATGTGTATGTGTGATCATAGGTTAGGTTAGCTTATGTACGCGTGCATACAGTTGAATAAAATATGCAAAGTCGACATAACTTTATTTCATTTTTTAAGGTTAATTTAGACGAGGTTTTAGTTTGGGATGAGTAGTTGGATATTTCAGACTTTTCTGAGCTAAGGTTTCTTAGTATTTTGTAGGTGAAGCTTCCATGTCAGTTTTAAGTTCACCAACACATAAAAAATTTAAAGTTCAGTTCTAATTTTTCCATAGAAGATAAGAAAAGTTATACTATTTTTGTGATTATTTTCTATGAAGATAGAAAGTTTCACTTTAATTCTAAATTTTCTTAAATTCAGTTCCGACTTTTCTCAAAGAGATGAAAAACTTTAAAGTTCAATTTAAAATTTTCTCAACGAAGTCAAGGAAAGTTCAAGTTCGTTTTTATGCAGATTGCAATTATATAAATTTCATTACGTTTAATATCTAGCCACCAAATGCTCCAAGCCGCAGAATAAAAGGGGATTTTGAAAACAGGGAGCCTGGTTTTCGAAAAAGGGAGAAACACCCCCCCCCCAAAAAAAAAGTCAATAAATCTGAATGTAAATCAGACTTTCAGATTCGGTGGTGTTGTTCCTTACGCGATAGACTTATTAGAGTGACAAAAAACTTTTTTTTTCCACAACCCACAAGAGGACATTTTTCAACTAAAAGTAAAGAGCTACTAGACTAAATCAAACATGAGGTGAAATAATAACGAATAATTGTTCAAAGTTAAATTTTCTGTAAAGCTATGTCTAGCGATAAACTTATTAGAGTGACAAAAACTTTTTTCTTGGGTTGATCTAGGTTCACGTAGAGTAGTTTTGTAGCAAAGATGTTTTTGTGTGTAAGTTTTTGTGTGTGTGTGTTAGTTTTTGTGTGTGTGTGTGTGTGTGTGTAAGTTTTTATGTGTGTGTGTAAGTTTCTGTGTGTGTGTATGTGTGAGTTTTTGCGTGTGTGTATTCAAAATATTTTTGGTCTATCGACCTAGTGGTATCAAAATATCCTAAGAGGGCTCATTTGACTGGAAATTCTAGTTTGGGATGAGTAGTTGGATATTTCAGACTTTTCTGAGCTAAGGTTTCTTAGTATTTCGTAGGTGAAGCTTCCACGTCAGTTTTATGTTCACCAACACATAAAAAATTTAAAGTTCAGTTCTAATTTTTCCATAAAAGATAGGAAAAGTTTTACTATTATTTTGATTATTTTCTATGAAGATAGAAAGTTTCACTTTAATTCTAAATTTTCTTAAATTAAGTTCCGACTTTTCTCAAAGAGATGAAAAAATTTAAAGTTCAATTTAAAATTTTCTCAACGAAGTCAAGGAAAGTTCAAGTTCTCTACTGAATTTTACCAAAGAACAAAATTCAATTCTAATTTATCCAGAGAAAATAAAAATCTTCCACTTAAGTTCTTTATTTCACAAAGACAAAGAAATTTAAAGTTGATTCTAAATTTTTCAGTCGAAGATAGAAAAAGTAATACCGTACATTTGAATATTTTCCCGGAAGATAAAAAGTTCTAGTTCAATTTTAAATTTTCTCAATGAAGTGAAGAAAAGTTCAAGTTCCCAACTGAATTTTACCAAAGAACTTCGAACTAGCAAGTTTTCTTACAGCTTCCCTAATCAAAGGTAAATCTAGACCAGAATTTGGTAAGAAAAATGTACAGTTTCTGTAAAAATGAAATCTAGACCAGAATTTGGTAACAAAAATGTACAGTTTCTGTAAAAGTGACTGAATTACATAATCAAGAATTTAAATATTTTTGGTCTATCGACCTAGTGGTATCAAAATATCCTAAGAGGGCTCATTTGACTGGAAATTCTAGTTTGGGATGAGTAGTTGGATATTTCAGACTTTTCTGAGCTAAGGTTTCTTAGTATTTCGTAAGGTGAAGCTTCCACGTCAGTTTTAAGTTCACCAACACATAAAAAATTTAAAGTTCAGTTCTAATTTTTCCATAGAAGATAGGAAAAGTTATACTATTATTGTGATTTTTTTCTATGAAGATAGAAAGTTTCACTTTAATTCTAAATTTTCTTAAATTCAGTTCCGACTTTTCTCAAAGAGATAAAAAAATTTAAAGTTCAATTTAAAATTTTCTCAACGAAGTCAAGGAAAGTTCAAGTTCCTTACCGAATTTTACCAAAGAACACAATTCAATTCTAATTTATCCAGAGAAAATAAAAATCTTCCACTTAAGTTCTTTATTTCACAAAGACATACAGAAATTTAAAGTTCAATTCTAAATTTTTAAGTGGAAGATGGAAAAAGTAATACCATATTTGTGAACATTTTCACGGAAGATAAAAAGTTCTAGTTCCTGTAAGGGTATTTCAGTCCTTTACGTACACGTAAAGGAACCAAAAGCTTCCCCCAAAAAGATAATTTTCTAAAATGGTGCACATTTCAACTGGACTCAGAAATACTAAGCTTTAATAGCGTGAATCGTGCTTCAAAAACTCCGGCTTGCTACAGGATTAATTAAATATAGGACGTTAGCCCAATAAGTTTTATCAAATAGTTCATAGTGTTAAATTGTGATGAAGGAGCGACTGTGATGAAGGGGGCTTGTACCCCATCCCAATTGACGCCACTGCTCCGGCTTGGTTTTGTATGGAATCATGACTAGCTTTTTTTCATAGATAATTAACGTAAAAATAATAGTTCAATAGAGACAAATTCTTTTATTTGACAGTGAAACAACAGAAAAATCTCTAGATACTTCGGTCATACATACAGTGGCAGTCATCAACAGTTAAACTGACCTATGATGTAGTATGGGTATAATGTGACCCAACAAGTATGTAACTATATAAACACCCACAAGAGACAGTTTATCTGCTGATGACGGCCACTGTGTATGTGGCCGAAATATCTAGATTTCGTTGTTGTTTCACTTTCAAATAAAAGGATGTGTCCCATACGAACTATTATTTGTACGTCATGGAAAGGCAGTGTGGTCTTCGAAAATACCTACGTCAGATAATTAACGGCTATTTATGAAATAAACAGGTATTTATGCAGAGCGGATGACAGGCTTACAGAAGGGAAAAATGCAGCGCACACTCTGTAGTGAGGACAGGAGAAAAATAGCTTCCCTTTCCTCAAGCACAAAATAAATATCTTTGGTTTTAGGAGCTTATACAGCTCTGAACTGATTTTAGGGAAGTTTGCCCCTGTTATTCTCTAAGTATAGTAGTTTATTTATTTAAACTGTGTCTAATCTTGTAAACTGGCCTTGTAAAATCATCAGCTCTTTCATCCCTTTTTTCCTAATGTCACTAATTTATGATATTTTTCCCAACTTGTCCATTTTTCCTAATTTATGATACTTTTTCCTAATTTGTCCATTACTCGTAGTACTTCAAAAGAAACATGATATTACTAGTAGCATGCTATTAAGGCTTCCCATGACAGCCCTATCCCTTTTCCCATGACAGCCCTGGCAAAATTCCCATAACAGCCCTGGCAAAATTCCCACCCCTGACAAGCATGTGTATGCATATAATTAATCGGAATGTTGTTGGGAAAATAGAAAAGTAATAATAAATGGAGCCCCTTGCATGTGTTTCTAACTGGTAGGATTCCCGCCCAAGCAAAATATAGCATGTCCAGGCAAGATTTGGCATGTCCAGGCAAGATTCAGCACGTCCAGGCAAGATTCCCACCCCTGGCAAGATTTCTATGACAGCCTTGGCAAGATTCCCATCCTTGGCAGACTTCCCGGAATTGCAGGTGCATGCATTTGATTAGTTGGAGTGCGGTCAAGATAATACACAAGTTCAATTAACAAGGGTAGCTCTTAACCCCTCGCACCTGTACAACACAGTCACCAGTTCTAATAAAGGGAACACACTTGGCAAGACTCAGTGACACACCCCTCTGGACTCCAAGGAGGTCACACGACTTACCCCGTTTAAAGCGGTCAAGTGTATTATGCTTGACGCAATTTTATGTAACCCTGCCACAGGAGCCCATCGGGAATCCCAGCTTATAACGTAACGACAGCTCACACCTTACGTAATGATTATGCAACACTGTCACTTAACGCTTTTTAACATATTTATTTTTAGCCGAAATGTACAACGTTTTTTTTCTTTCATTAACTTAATGGCGGCACACACTTTATATAAGGTCACGTAATGATTGTGCAACAATCAATACCAGATAATACCTGCTCGAACCCTCAACACATTTTCTTCCATATGACATTTTATTTTTCGCCTGAAATGCCCATCACATATTTTCCCTTCTTTCTTTAGTTGTTTTTTTCCTCCTTAGTTCTTGACCCCCATCAGGACTCGAAAGGTCAATTTTCTTCCATTAAAACTGTGCATTAACCGAGAGGACGAAACCACTATTCCCAGTATTTTGTCCTACTCCTAAAATTCTAACCCTAGTCTGTGACACCTAACCTAATGCGTGACACCTAAGATCCTTCATTTTTGGCAAACACTAGAATGACGTGTTGCTCTCAAAATTTGAAACACTCCAGGAGACATTGCTCTCAAGATATTAATAAAGGGAAATGCATGCCTTACTTGTGGTAAAAAATACATCTTAAAAACACAGACATTGTAAATAAAAGGTTTTATTATTTCAAACAAATTGACAAATAATATTAAAAACATAGAAAAAGGCAGTTAAAAAACAAGACAAAAATAAAAGGTAAAAAAAGCCATATCATAATATACGCAAAAAGAACAGTGTATTATAGAAAATCGGCAGTCTTAGCATGCAACCCAGGAGTGGAGGGGGGGGAGGGGGTAAGTGGTAGAAGGGGGAGTGATATTAGATGGATTTAAAGTGTTTTAAAAGCGTTTAAGGAAATACCCCCTTTTCATTGAGCTAAATTTATGAATATGTCACAATATCCTAACAATATGTTCCATCCTCCACCTAAAATTCATTTTTAGAGGGCGCCTTGATAATAGATGCAATTTTTAGGCATTATTGTGGGCTATAAAAGGATAAAATATAAACAATAATACGCGTAATTTAAGGAAAGATGAGGGGAGAGGATTTCAGGGGGGCATCTGTGGGGAGACGGGGCCTGTTTTTTCTGTCGCCAGCGCAGCACTGCCTTTTTTATCTACAAATTTATGTTTATGTTTATTTATTTTTTTCGCTGCGCAAACTGGTAATTTTCAAGTGCTTAATTTTAAAATGTTTTCCTTTTTTGTTAGTCCGTAGCAGCCCTCCCTCCACTAGGGTACCGGCCCGCTCGATGACCACCTCCGAGCGAGTGTCCAGTCACCCGAGCATTTTATCTCAGTTCTCACGCAACCCAGGGCACATTTTCAGCAAAAATATAAAAACGCGCAAAGGCAGGAAATTCTATTTCGAGAAATTCTTGTTCCCACCCATCCCGCGCACTGCGGGGGAGTTTGGTCAGTGTCTACTCATTCTGGGGACGAAATCCGGACTTCGGCTAGGCAATAAAGGAGGTTAAAAAATGGTCTTGCTTGAGATAATTTAAAAAGTAGTAATAATAGGGAAATTATCATATAATTTCCAAGACATGCCCCCCCCCATCTGACGTCACATCAACCCTGTTTCTAGCACTCAGCTAGCAAGATTCCTACCCCGGAAAGGATTCCCAGGATTGCAGACGTTCTAATATTTCTTCTATATTGGAATGATTCATAGCCATTTTTTGTGCATTATTTTTCTGAAAGATCCCCATTATTTCCGTGACCAGGTCTAATATGAATGACGCCATTATATCTTACAAGCTAGACTAAAAGGACCCCATGGGGGAATTCCCCAAGTACGGCACACACACGAGTGCTGCGTAATAACAGCAGCGCACATCGTAAGCGATGACACCTAATGAGTGAGGTTTGAAGATAAGTGGCTCATCTTGCGAGAAGAGTAGATACTCAAACCGTTAAAAATATCCTTATGGCCCAGAGCGGAATGGCGCTGAGACACTGTTTTCACACTGGCACCAGCCCTCAACTCCTAAGAAATTTTCAACCCTTTCGCTCCGAAAATAAGCTTCCGGAATCTAAATTAAACAGTGTTATTTGTACTTGAACTGCGGGGAACTCGATATTTCATCGCTAGAACGTGTTACTCTAATGCAATTCACGCCGCAGAGTATTTTAAAAACACTTTTTGAACGACCCTACTACTTATTTCCACTGGTTTTATAAAAAACGGTGACTTTATGACACCCCATGACACTCATCATCATTATTTATGCATTTTTCTAATTTTGTCATCATTATTTATCCATTTTGTGCCTCACTATTATTGGTCCTCTGGCACTCTCTAACACCCCCACTTTGATTCCTTAAACAGTTTCCAGATATGGTAATGCTACAAATCAAACATTAAATCAATTGGTTCATGTTTTCACAACCCAGGCCTCCGTAGTACACCATTTAAATTCCCCACCTGTGCCACGCTATTACTGGTCCTCTGGCACTCTCTAACACCCCACATCTTCATTCCTAAGACAGTTTCCAGACATTTTCCTGTTAAAAATCACGCATTAAATCCATCGGTTCATGTTTTCTCAGCCCAAGCCTATCATGATGCCCCACAAAGAACTCCACACCGTCACAACTTTACTCGCCTGCATCATCCGTCATCCCCAAGGCACCATCCTTCCCCCCAACCCCAAGGACATTTTCAGCCGTTTCACTCCAAAAATAAACTTATGAATCTAATTAAACAATATATTTTTGAACAGAGAGAAGTCACATGTCTGCTAGCGTGTGATACTCCAACCAATTTGCGTCACAGAACCACACTATCAACACTGTGGCTCGCTCTACCATCATCCACATCTCCCCAAAACACTTTTCAGACATTTCTTGTTAAATTTTTTACTTCAACTCATTCATTTGAGTTGTCGCAAGCAATTCACACCACAATACCACACTATAACTACTTTTTAACACCCCTACGTCATCCCATCATCATCCTTTTAAGCGTCTTCTAACGTTTGAAACACGTACACACACAAAAACACACACACAAACACAAAAAATCACACACACACGCACACAAACACACAAGCAAAAATACACACACAAACACAGAGACACACAAAAACACATAAACACAAAAACACACACACAAACACACACACAAAAACACATACAGACACAAAAACACACTCGCACAAAAACACACACACAAAAAAAACACACACACACAAAAACTTCCCCTTCCCTCAACACGAAATTCCTTTAACAAATTTTTGACCTTGAAGAAGCTTTTATGGAAGCATTCTCGCTTAAATTGGATTGGTTTAGTAAAACCATCAGCTCTTTTATATGATTTTCTTCTTTCTAATATCCATTTTAATTTACTAATAATATTTCACTTGACACAGTAATATCCTCGTCAGGGCTGTATCAAGGATTTTTATTAGGGGGGGGGGGTTAAAATTAAAAAACCCATCAAAATGTGTTTTTATGCATTTTTATTACTTTTTTACGAGTCGGACAAACATTTCCAGAGGGAGGTTGCAAACCCTAAATCCCTCACCAGAATACAGCCATGATAATTGTATGTAAATTTAAGTTTAATCACCGTATTAGTAGAAATGACCCTATAACTCCGAACGGGAGTCCATATATAGGCATAGAGTCCCTAGGGAGAACACCTGTGCTGTCAGTCCCAATCCCACACCAAATATGGGCATAGAGTCATTAGGGAGAACACGTGGTTAATGGGGTCAATGACAAAAATTCCCAAGGTCGATGTTGTTCTTGTAAGTGCACACTCTCAGCGAATGTCAAGGTCGATGTTGTTGTTGTTGTAAGTGCACGCTCTCAGCGAATGTCAAGGTCGATTTTATAGGGTCCCCTGCTGCCACCTACAACTTTTTTTTACACCAAATTTGGGCATAGAGTCGTTAGGGAGAACACCTGGTTAATGGGGTCAATGACCTAAATTTCCAAGGTCGATATTGTTGTTGTTGTTTTTTTGGCCATGTGCATAGAGTCATTAGGGAGAACACGTGGTTAATTAAAGCGATTGGGAATTTGGAACACCTGTGCTGTCAGTCATTAATCAAATTGTTTCCAGGCGAAGTTTAATAATGTCTGACAGGTGATGTCAAGATTGAATGATAAGTTACGAAATGGGAATTAATTTGTTGTTTCTAAGGGGAATTATTGATTCAAGAAAGGGGAATTAATTTGTTGTTTCTAAGGGGAATTATTGATTCACGAAAGGGGAATTAATTTGATGTTTCTAAGGGGAAGGTGGGGAAGAGATATATTGATTGCGTAATCGAAGGGAGAGAATTCCCGAGAAATTGATTACATAATCGGTAGAGCCCTATCAGGAGGTCCTGACGGGAATCCATTTATGGGCATAGAATGACGTAATCAACTAGTACAAATGGATTTCTGAGAAATTGATTACATAATCGGTAGAACCCTATTAGAAGGTCATGACGGGAATTCATTTATGGGCATAGAATGACGTAATCGACAAAGACAAGCAAGTTACTTTCTTATTGTCCCTCCTAAACCCATTTTCCAACTTGAAGTACTTATCTTTTTCACTCACAACTATACTTTACAGCTTTTAGGATACCTCAACACCAAGAAATACTTTTCAAAGACCGTTTCAGAGCAAGTTACTTTCTTAATGTCCCTCCTAAACCCATTTTCCAACTTGAAGTACTTATCTTTTTCACCCACAACTATACTTTACAGCTTTTTGGGTGTCCCAACACCAAGAAATACTTTTCAAAGACCATTTCAGAGCAAGTTACTTTCTTAATGTCCCTCCTAAACCCATTTTCCATCTTGAAGTACTTATCTTTTTCACCCACAACTATACTTTACAGCTTTTGGATATCTCAACACCAAGAAATACTTTTCAAAAACCCTTTTAGAGCAAGATTCATTCTTAATGTCCATCTTCAGCCCATATTGAAAATTGAAGCACTTATCAATTTCACCCACAACGTTTCTTTACATCCTTTTGGTTACCTCAACACCGAAAAATACCTTTTAAAGACCATTTCAGAGCAAGTTAATTTCTTAATTTCCCTCCTAAACCCATTTTGCAACCTGAAGTACTTATCTTTTTCACCCACAACTATACTTTACAACTTTTTGAGTGTCCCAACACCAAGAAATACTTTTCAAAGACCATTTCAGAGCAAGTTACTTACTTAATGTTCCTCCTAAACCCATTTTGCAACTTGGAGTACCTATCTTATTCACCCACAACTATACTTTACAGCTTTTTGGATACCTCAACACCAAGAAATACTTTTCAAAGACCATTTCAGAGCAAGTTACTTTCTTAATATACATCATAAACCAATTTTGAAAATTTAAGTACTTATATTTTACAACCAAAACTGTAATTTAATGATTTTGGTTACCTCAACACCAAGAATTACATTTCAAACACCATATCAGAGATAGTTACATTCTCAGTGTCCCTTCTAAACCCATTTTCTAACTTGAAGTACTTATCTTTTTCAACCACAACTATACATTTCAGGTCTTCGGAAACCTCAACACCATGAAATTCTTTTCAAAGACCATTTCGGAGCAGATTACTTTCTTATTGTAACTTCTAAACCCATTTTCAAACTTTAATTACTTATAATTTTCACTCACAACAATACTTTAAAGCCTTTTGGATACCTCATCACCAAGAAATACTTTTCAAATACCATTTCAGAGCATATTACATTGTGACTGGCATTCCGCCATCTAAGTTGCAAATTTAAGTACAGACGTTTTTCACTCGGGACTATACCTTACAGCTGTTTGGTTAACACAACACCAAAACATACTTTTTAAAAAGCATGTCAGAAGAAGTTACTTTCTTACTGTCCCTCTTAAAACCATTTTCCAACTTGAAGGACTTATTTTTTTCATCCACAACTATTCTTTACAGCTTTTTGGATACCTCAACACCGAGAAATACCTTTCAAAGACCATTTCAGAGCAAGTTACTTTCTTAATGTACCTCCTAAACCCATTTTCCAACTTGAAGTACTTATCTTTTTCACACACAACTATACTTTACAGCTTTTTGAGTGTCCCAACACCAAGAAAAACTGTTCAAAGATCATTTCAGAGCAAGTTACTTTCTTAATGTTCCTCCTAAACCCATTTTCCAACTTAAAGTACTTATCTTTTTTACCCACAACTATACTTTACAGCTTTTTGGATAACTCAACACCAAGAAACACCTTTCAAAGACCATTTCAAAGCAAGTTACTTTCTTAATGTTTCTCCTAAACCAATTTTACAACTTGAAGTACTTATATTTTTCACCCACAACTATACTTTACAGCTTTTTGGTTTCCCCAACACCAAGAAATACCTTTCAAAGACCATTTCAGAGCAAGTTACTTTCTTAATGTCCCTCCTATACCCATTTTCCAACTTGAAGTACTTATCTTTTTCACTCACAACTATACTTTACAGCTTTTTGGATACCTCAACACCAAAAAATATTTTTCAAAGACCATTTCAGAGCAAGTTACTTTTCTTAATGTCCCTCCTAAGCCCATTTTCCAACTTGAAGTACTTATCTTTTTCACCCACAACTTTACTTTACAGCTTTTTGGATACCTCACCACCAAGAAATACTTTTCAAAGACCATTTCAGAGCAAGTTACTTTCTTAATGTCCCTCCTAAACCCATTTTCTAAATTGAAGTACTTATCCTTTTCATCCACAACTATACATTACAGCTTTTTGAATGCTCCAACACCAAGCAATACCTTTCAAAGGCATTTCAGGACAAGTTTTTTTCTTAATATGCTTCTTAAACCAATTTTACAAATTCTAAATTTTTCCATAGTAGATAGAAAAAGCTATATCATAGCTGTGAATATTTCCTCGAAAGATAAGCAGTTCTATTTCAATTTTAAATTTTCTCAATGAAGTGAAGAAAAGTTCAAGTTCTCTTCTGAATTTTCTCAATGAAAAAGAAATTGGTTTTTATTCAATTCTATTTTTCCAAATAATATAAAAATTTTCCACTTTAGTTCAGATTTTTCTCAAAGGGATGAAAAATTTAAAATACTGTTCCAAATTTTCTCAACGAATTGAAGAAAAGTTCAAGTTCTCTTCTGAACTTTACCAAAGAACACACTTCAATTCTAATTTCTCTAGAGAAAACAAAAATCTTCCACTTCAGTTCTTTATTTCAAAAGACATAAAGAAACTTAAAGTTCAAGTCTAATTTTTCAGTGGAAGATAGAAAAAGTAATCCCCAACCCGAAGCAACCCCCCGGTCCCCCAACGTCCCAGGCCCCCTGGGCCCCACAAATCCCACCAAAGGACACCGAACCCAAAGGCCCCAAAGGCCCCCCGACACACCCAAAAGACCAAAAAACTAAAATTTCTCTTAGAAATAATATTTTTCATCACTGATAACACTTTTCTGCTCGAACTAGCAAGTTTTCTACCAAAGATACCAAATATTTTCATAGAAATAACATTTTTTGATTGTGATAACAACTTTTCTGTCAGAAGTAGCAAGTTTTGCTTAGCACTAACAAACCCAATCATCAAAGTAATGATATTTTACTTGAATACTAACATACTTTTACTTAACACACGCAAATTTCTCTTAGAAATAATATTTTTCATCAGTGATAACACTTTTTCTGTTCGAACTAGCAAGTTTTCTACCAAAGATACCAAATTTTTTCTTAGAAGTAACATTTTTGATTGTGATAACAACTTTTCTGTCAGAAGTAGCAAGTTTTGCTTAACACTAACAAACCTTCTCATCAAAGTAATGATATTTTACCTTAATACTAACATACTTTTACTGAACAAACAAAAATTTCTCTTAGAAATAATATTTTTCTTCACTGATAACACTTTTCTGTTCGAATTAGCAAGTTTTCTACCAAAGATAACAAATTTTTTCATAGTAGTTAAATTTTTTTATTGTGATAACAACTTTTCTGTCAGAAGTAGCAAGTTTTGATTAACACTAACAAACATTCTCATCAAAGTAATGATACTTTACCTTAATACTAACATACTTGTACTGAACACACAGAAATTTCTCTTAGAAATAATATTTTTCGTCAGTGATAACACTTTTTCTGTTCGAACTAACATGTTTTCTACCAACGATACCCAAATTTTTTCGTAGACGTACCATTTTTTTTTATTATGATAACAACTTTTCTATCAGAAATATCAAGTTTCGCTTGACACTAACAAACATTATCATCAAAGTAATGATTTTTAACCTTAATACTAACAAACTTATACTGGACAGACAGAAATTTCTCTTAGAAATAATATTTTTTATCAGTGATAACAATTTTTCTGTTCGAACTAGCAAGTTTTCTACCAAAGATACCAAATTTTTTCTTAGAAGTAACATTTTTTGATTGTGATAACAACTTTTCTGTCAGAAGTAGCAAGTTTTGCTTAACACTAACAAACCTTCTCATCAAAGTAACAACATTTTACCCTTAATACTAACATACTTTTACTGAACAAACAAAAAATTCTCTTAGAAATAATATTTTTCATCAATGATAACACTTTTTCTGTTCGAACTAGCAAGTTTTCTCGCAAAGATACCAAATTTTTTCATAGAAGTAACATTTTTTTATTGTGATAACAACTTTTCTGTCAGAAGTAGCAAGTTTTGCATAACACTAACAAATATTCTCATCAAAGTAACGATATTTTACTTTAATACTAACATACTTTTACTGAACACACACAAATTTTTCTCAGAAATAATATTTTTCGTCAATGATAACCCTTTTTCTGTTCGAACTAGCAAGTTTTCTAGCAAAGATACCGAATTTTTTCTTAGAAGTAACATTTTTTGATTGTGATAACAACTTTTCTGTCAGAAGTAGCACGTTTTGCTTAACACTAACAAACCTTCTCATCAAAGTAACATCATTTTACACTAATACTAACATACTTTTACTGAACAAACAAAAATTTCTATTAGAAATAACATTTTTCATCAATGATAACACTTTTTCTGTTGGAACTAGCAAGTTTTCTATCAAAGATACCAAATTTTTTCATAGAAGTAACATTTTTTTATTGTGATAACAACTTTTCTGTCAGAAGTAGCAAGATTTGCTTAACACTAGCAATCCTTCTCATCAAAGTAAAAATATTTCATATTAATACTAAAATAGTTTTACTGAACAAACAAAAATTTTTCTTAGAAATCATATTTTTCAGCAATGATAACACTTTTTCTGTTCGAACTAGCAAGTTTTCTAGCAAAGATACCAAATGTTTTCTTAGAAGTAACATTTTTTGATTGTGATAACAATTTTTCTGTCACATATAGCAAGTTTTCCTTAACACAAACAAACCTTCTCATCAAATTAATGATATTTTACCTTAATACAAACATACTTTTACTGAACAAACAAAAATTTCTCTCAGAAATAATATTTTTCATCACTGATAACACTTTTTCTGTTCGAACTAGCAAGTTTTCTACCAAAGATACCAAATATTTTCATAGAACTAACATTTTTGATTGTGATAACAACTTTTCTGTCAGAATTAGCAAGTTTTGCTTAACACTAACAAACATTCTCATCAAAGTAATGATATTTAATACTAACATACTTTTACTGAACACACACAAATTTTTCTCAGAAATAATATTTTTCGTCAATGATACCACTTTTTCTGTTCGAACTAGCAAGTTTTCTAGCAAAGATACCAAATTTTTTCTTAGAAGTAACATTTTTGTATTGTGATAACAACTTTTCTGTCAGAAGTAGCAAGTTTTGCGTAACACTAACAAACATTCTCATCAAAGTAACAGCATTTTACCCTAATACTAACATACTTTTACTGAACAAACAAAAATTTCTCTTAGAAATAATTTTTTTCATCAATGATAACACTTTTTCTGTTCGAACTAGCAAATTTTCTAGCAAAGATACCAAATTTTTTCATAGAAGTAACATTTTTTGATTGTGATAACAACTTTTCTGTCACAAGTAGCAAGTTTTGCTTAACACTAACAAACATTCTCATCAAAGTAACGATATTTTACTTTAATACTAACATACTTTTACTGAACACACAAAAATTTTTCTTGGAAATAATATTTTTCGTCAATGATAACACTTTTTCTGTTCGAACTAGCAAGTTTTCTAGCAAAGATACCAAATTTTTTCTTAGAAGTAACATTTTTTGATTGTGATAACAATTTTTCTGTCAGAAGTAGCAAGTTTTGCTTAACACAAACAAACTTTCTTATCAAAGTAATGATATTTTACCTTAATACTAACATACTTTTACTGAACAAACAAAAATTTCTCTCAGAAATAATATTTTTCATCACTGATAACACTTTTTCTGTTCGAACTAGCAAATTTTCTACCAAAGATACCAAATTTTTTCATAGAAGTAACATTTTTGATTGTGATAACAACTTTTATGTCACAAGTAGCAAGTTTTGCTTAGCACTAACAAACATTCTCATCAAATTAATGATATTTTACCTTAATACTAACATACTTTTACTGAACACACAGAAATTTCTCTTAGAAATAATATTTTTCGTCAGTGATAACACTTTTTCTATTCGAACTAGCAAGTTTTCTAGCAAAGATACCAAATTTGTTCTTAGAAGTAACATTTTTGTTTGTAATAGCAAATTTTCTTTCAGAAATAGCAAGTTTTTCTTAACACTAACAAACATTTTCATCAAAGTAATGATATTTTACCTTAATACTAACATACTTTTACTGAACACACACAAATTTCTCTTAGAAATAATATTTTTCGTCAGTGATAACACTTTTTCTGTTCGAACTAGCAAATTTTCTAACAAAGATACCAAATTTTTTCGTAGAAGTAACATTTTTTGATTGTGATAACAACTTTTCTGTTAGAAGTAGCAAGTTTTGCCTAACACTAACAAACCTTCTCATCAAAGAAACGACATTTTACCTTAATACTAACATACTTTTATTGGACACGCACACAAAGTACTCTTAGAAATAATATTTTTCATTTCTATGTCTGAATCTATTTGCTTACATGTCTGGGTTGGTGTTTGATTAGGTTAGGTTAGGTTAGCTAAGTTAGGTTAGGTTAGCTAAGTTAGGTTAGCTAGTAAACATTTCTCCATGTTTAAGTTAGGTTAGGTTAGGTTAACTTATCATGAGCGCTCATGATAAGCTAACCTAGCCTAACTAAAGCATGGTATCAAGTCGACATGGGTGGATTTTCCGGCGAGTATGGTTAGGTTAGGTTAGATCAAGTTAGGTTAGGTTAGGTTAAGTTAGGTTAGCCTACGTACGAGCGCGTACGTAGGCTAACCTAACCTAACCTAACTTAACCCAACCTAACCTAACTTGATCTAACCTAACCTAACCATACTTGCAAGAAAATCCACCCATGTCGACTTGGTACCATGCTTTAGTTAGGCTAGGTTAGCTTATCATGAGCGCTGATGATAAGTTAACCTAACCTAACCTAACTTAAACATGGAGAAATATTTACTAGCTAACCTAACCTAACTTAGCTAACCTAACCTAACTTAGCTAACCTAACCTAACCAAACACCAACCCAGACATGTAAGCAAATAGATTCAGACAAAGAAATGAAAAATATTATTTCTAAGAGAACTTTGTGTGCGTGTTCAGTAAAAGTATGTTAGCATTAAGGTAAAATGTCGTTACTTTGATGAGAAGGTTTGTTAGTGTTAAGCAAAACTTGCTACTTCTGACAGAAAAGTTGTTATCACAATCAAAAAATGTTACTTCTACGAAAAAATTTTGTATCTTTGGTAGAAAATTTGCTAGTTCGAACAGAAAAAGTGTTATCACTGACGAAAAATATTATTTCTAAAAGAAATTTGTGTGTGTTCAGTAAAAGTATGTTAGTATTAAGGTAAAATATCATTACTTTGATGAAAATGTTTGTTAGTGTTAAGAAAAACTTGCTACTTCTGACAGAAAAGTTGCTATTACAATCAAAAATGTTACTTCTAAGAACAAATTTGGTATCTTTGCTAGAAAACTTGCTAGTTCGAATAGAAAAAGTGTTATCACTGACGAAAAATATTATTTCTAAGAGAAATTTGTGTGTGTTCAGTAAAAGTATGTTAGTATTAAGGTAAAACATCATTTCTTTGATGAGAATGTTTGTTAGTGTTAAGCAAAACTTGCTACTTCTGACAGAAAAGTTGCTATCACAATCAAAAAATGTTACTTCTATGAAAATATTTGGTATCTTTGGTAGAAAACTTGCTAGTTAAAACAGAAAACATGTTATCAGTGATGAAAAATTTTATTTCTGAGAGAAATTTTTGTTTGTTCAGTAAAAATATGTTAGTATTAAGGTAAAATATCATTACTTTGATGAGAAGGTTTGTTTGTTCTAAGCAAAACTTGCTACTTCTGACAGAAAAATTGTTATCACAATCAAAAAATGTTACTTCTAAGAAAAAATTTGGTATCTTTGCTAGAAAACTTGCTAATTCGAACAGAAAAAGTGTTATCATTGACGAAAAATATTATTTCTAAGAAAAATTTGTGTGTGTTCAGTAAAAGTATGTTAGTATTAAAGTAAAATGTCGTTACTTTGATGAGAAGGTTTGTTAGTGTTAAGCAAAACTTGCAACTTCTGACAGAAAAGTTGTTATCACAATCAAAAAATGTTACTTCTATGAAAAAATTTGGTATCTCTGGTAGAAAACTTGCTAGTTCGAACAGAAAAAGTGTTATCATTGATGAAAAATATTATTTCTAAGAGAAATTTTTGTTTGTTCAGTAAAAGTATGTTAGTATTAGGATAAAATGCTGTTACTTTGATGAGAAGGTTTGTTAGTGTTAAGCACAACTTGCTACTTCTGACAGAAAAGTTGTTATCACAATCAAAAAATGTTACTTCTAAGAAAAAATTTGGTATCTTTGCTAGAAAACTTGCTAGTTCGAACAGAAAAAGGGCTATCATTGACGAAAAATATTATTTCTGAGAAAAATTTGTATGTGTTCAGTAAAAGTATGTTAGTATTAAAGTAAAATATCGTTACTTTGATGAGAATGTTTGTTAGTGTTATGCAAAACTTGCTACTTCTGACAGAAAAGTTGTTATCACAATCAAAAAATGTTACTTTTATGAAAAAATTTGGTGTCTTTGCTAGAAAACTTGCTAGTTCAAACAGAAAAAGTGTTATCAGTGATGAAAAATATTATTTCTAATAGAAATTTTTGTTTTTTCAGTAAATGTATGTTAGTATTAGGGTAAAATCTTGTTACTTTGATGAGAAGGTTTGTTAGTGTTAAGCAGAACTTGCTACTTCTGACAAAAAAGTTGTTATCATAGTAAAAAAATGCTACTTCTATGAGAAAATTTGGTATCTTTGGTTGAAAAGTTGCTAGTTCGAACAAAAAAAGTGTTATCACTGATGAAAAATATTATTTCTAAGAGAAATTTGTGTGTGTTCAGTAAAAGTATGTTAGTATTAAGGGTAAAATATTATTACTTTGATGAGAATGTTTGTTAGTGTTAAGCAAAACTTGCTACTTCTGACAGAAAAGTTGTTATCATAATAAAAAAATGTTACTTCTACAAAAAAATTTGGTATCTTTGGTAGAAAACATGTTAGTTCGAACAGAAAAAGTGTTATCATTGACGAAAAATATTATTTCTAAGAGACATTTCTGTGTGTTCAGTAAAAGTATGTTAGTATTAAAGTAAAATATTATTACTTTGATGAGAATGTTTGTTAGTGTTGAGCAAAACTTGCTACTTCTGACAGAAAAGTTGTTATCACAATCAAAAAATGTTACTTCTATGAAAATATTTGGTATCTTTGGTAGAAAACTTGCTAGTTCGAACAGAAAAGTGTTATCAGTGAGGAAAAATATTATTTCTAAGAGAAATTTTTGTTTGTTGGTCTTTTGGGTGTGTCGGGGGGCCTTTGGGGGCCTTTGGGTTCGGTCTCCTTTGGTGGGCATTGTGGGGACCGGGGGGCCTGGGGCCTTTGGGGACCGGGGGGTTCCTTCGGGTTGGGGATTACTTTTTCTATCTTCCACCGAAAAATTAGAATTGAACTTTAAATTTCTTTATGTCTTTTGAAATAAAAAACTGAAGTGGAAGATTTTTGTTTTATCTGGAGAAATTAGAACTGAAGTGTGTTCTTTGGTAAAGTTCAGAAGAGAACTTGAACTTTTCTTCACTTCGTTGAGAAAATTTGGAACAGTATTTTAAATTTTTCATCCCTTTGAGAAAAATCTTAACTAAAGTGGAAAATTTTTATATTATTTGGAAAAATAGAATTGAATGAAAACTAATTTCTTTTTCATTGAGAAAATTCAGAAGAGAACTTGAACTTTTCTTCACTTCATTGAGAAAATTTAAAATTGAAATAGAACTGCTTATCTTTCGAGAAAATATTCACAGCTATGATATAGCTTTTTCTATCTACTATGGACAAATTTAGAATTTGTAAAATTGGTTTAAGAAGCATATTAAGAAAAGAACTTGTCCTGAAATGCCTTTGAAAAGTATTGCTTGGTCTTGGGCATTCAAAAAGCAGTAAAGTATAGTTGTGGGTGAAAAAGATAAGTACTTCAAGTTAGAAAATGGGCTTAGGAGGGATATTAAGAAAGCAACTTGCTCTGAAATGGTCTTTGAAAAGTATTTCTTGGTGTTGAGGTATCCAAAAAGCTGTAAAGTACAGTTGTGGGTGAAAAAGATAAGTACTTCAAGTTGGAAAATGGGTTTAGGAGGGACATTAAGAAAGTAACTTGCTCTGAAATGGTCTTTGAGAAGTATTTCTTGGTGTTGAGGCATCCAAAAAGCTGTAAAGTATAGTTGTGAGTTAAAAAGATAAGTACTTCAAGTTGGAAAATGGGTTTAGGAGGGACATTAATAAAGTAACGTGCTCTAAAATGGTCTTTGAAAGGTATTTCTTGGTGTTGAGGTATCCAAAAAGCTGTACAGTATGGTTGTGGGTGGACAAGATAAGTACTTCAAGTTGGAAAATGGGTTTAGAACGACCATTAAGAAAGTAACTTGCTCTGAAATGGTCTTTGAAAGGTATTTCTTGGTGTTGAGGTATCCAAAAAGCTTTAAATTCTGGTGGAGGTTAAAAAATATAAGAAATTCAAGTTGTAAAATGGGTGTAGTAGGGACATTAAGAAAGTAACTTGCTTTGAAATGATCTTTGAAAGGTATTTCTTGTTGTTGTGACACTCAAAAAGCTGTAAAGTATAGTTGTGGTTTAAAAAGATAAAGACTTCAAGTTGCAAAATGGGTTTAGAAGTGATATTTAGACAGTAATTTACTCTTAAATGATCTTTGAAAGGTATTTTTTGATGTTGAAGTATCCAAAAAGCTGTGAAGTATCGTTTTGGGTGAAAAAGATACGTACTTCAATTTCGAAAATGGGTATAATAGGAACAATAAGATAGTAACTTGCTCTTAAATGCCTTTTGAAAAGTATTTCTTGGTGTTGAGTTATACAAAAAGCTGTAAACTATAGTTGTGAGAGAAAAAGATAAGTTCTTCAAGTTCGAAAATGGGGTTAGGAGGGACATTAAGAAACTAACTTGCTCTGAACTGGTCCTTGAAAAGTATTTCTTGGTGTTGAGGTATCCAAAAATCTGCAAAGTAGAGTTGTGAGTGAAAAAGATAAGTACTTCAAGTTGGAAAATGGGTTTAAAAGTGACATTAAGAAAGTAACTTGCTCTGAAATGGTCTTTGAAAGGTATTTATTGGTGTTGAGGTAACCAAGAAGCTGTAAAGTATAGTTGTGGGTGAAAAAGATAAGTATTTCAAGTTGGAACATGGGTTTAGGAGGGACATTAAGAAAGTAACTTACTCTGAAATGGTCTTTGAAAAGTATTTCTTGGTGTTGAGGTATCCAAAAGCTGTAAAGTAAAGTTGTGGGTGAAAAAGATAAGTACTTCAAGTTGCAAAATGGGTTTAGGAGGCGCATTAAGAAAGTAACTTGCTCTGAAATGGTCTTTGAAAAGTATTTCTTGGTGTTGAAGTATCCAAAAAGCTGTAAAGTATAGTTGTGGGTGAAAAAGATAAGTACTACAAGTTGCAAAATGGGTTTAGAAGGAACATTAAGAAAGTAACTTGCTCTGAAATGGTCTTTGAAAAGTATTTCTTGGTGTTGGGACACTCAAAAAGTTGTAAAGTATAGTTGTGGGTGAAAAAGATAAGTACTTCAAGTTGCAAAATGGGTTTAGGAGGGACATTAAGAAAGTAACTTGCTCTGAAATGGTCTTTGAAAGGTATTTCTTGGTGTTGAGGTAACCAAAAAGCTGTAAAGTATAGTTGTGGATGAAAAAGATAAGTACTTCAAGTTGGAAAATGGGTTTAAGAGGGACATTCAGAAAGTAACTTGCTCTGAAATGGCTTTTGAAAGGTATTTCTTGGTGGTGAGGTATCCAAAAAGCTGTAAAGTATAGTTGTGCGTGAAAAAGATAATTACTTTAAGGTGAAAAATAGGTTTCGGAGGGACATTAAGAAAGTAACTTGCTCTGAAAAGGTCTTTGAAATGTATTTCTTGGTGTTGAGGTAACCAAAAAGCTGTAAAGTATAGTTGTGAGTGAAAAAGATAAGTACTTCAAGTTGGAAAATGGGTTTAAAAGTGACATTAAGAAAGTAACTTGCTCTGAAATGGTCTTTGAAAGGTATTTCTTGGTGTTGAGGTAACCAAGAAGCTGTAAAGTATAGTTGTGGATGAAAAAGATAAGTATTTCAAGTTGGAACATGGGTTTAGGAGGGACATTAAGAAAGTAACTTACTCTGAAATGGTCTTTGAAAAGTATTTCTTGGTGTTGAGGTATCCAAAAGCTGTAAAGTAAAGTTGTGGGTGAAAGAGATAAGTACTTCAAGTTGCAAAATGGGTTTAGGATGAGCATTAAGAAAGTAACTTGCTCTGAAATGGTCTTTGAAAAGTATTTCTTGGTGTTGAAGTATCCAAAAAGCTGTAAAGTATAGTTGTGGGTGAAAAAGATAAGTACTCCAAGTTGCAAAATGGGTTTAGAAGGAACATTAAGAAAGTAACTTGCTCTGAAATGGTCTTTGAAAAGTATTTCTTGGTGTTGGGACACTCAAAAAGTTGTAAAGTATAGTTGTGAGTGAAAAAGATAAGTACTTCAGGTTGCAAAATGGGCTTAGAAGGGCAATTAAGAAAGTAACTTGCTCTGACATGGGCTTTAAAAAGTATTTCTTGGTGTTGAGGTAACCAAAAAGCTGTAAAGTATAGTTGTGGGTGAAAAAGATAAGTACTTCAAGCTGGAAAATGGGTTTAGAAGAGACATTAAGAAAGTAACTTGCTCTGAAATGGTCTTTGAAAAGTATTTCTTGGTGTTGAGGTATCCAAAAACTGTAAAGTATAGTTGTGGATGAAAAAGATAAGTACTTCAAGTTGCAAAATGGGTTTAGGAGGAACATTAAGAAAGTAACTTGCTCTGAAATGGTCTTTGAAAAGTATTTCTTGGTGTTGTGAAACCCAAAAAGCTGTAAAGTATAGTTGTATGTGAAAAAGATAAGTACTTCAAGTTGGAAAATGGGTTTAGGAGGAACATTAAGAAAGTAACTTGCTCTGAAACGGTCTTTGAAAAGTATTTCTTGGTGTTGAGGTATCCTAAAAGCTGTAAAGTATAGTTGTGAGTGAAAAAGATAAGTACTTCAAGATGGAAAATGGGTTTAGGAGGGACATTAAGAAATTAACTTTCTTGTCTTTGTCGATTACGTCATTCTATGCCCATAAATGAATTCCCGTCATGACCTTCTGATAGGGTTCTACCGATTATGTAATCAATTTCTAAGAAATCAATTTTTCATAGTTGATTACGTCATTCTTTGCCCATAAATGGATAACCGTCAGAACCTCCTGATATGGTTCTACTGATTATGTAATCAATTTCTCAGAAATTCAATTGTCTTAGTCTATTAAGTCAGTCTATGCCCATAAATGAATTCACGTCATGACCTTCTGATATGGTTCTACCGATTATGTAATCAATTTCTCAGAAATCCATTTGTCCTAGTTGATTACGTCATTCTATGCCCATAAATGGATTCCCGTCACGAGCTCCTTATAGCGTTCTACCGATTATGTAATCAATTTCTCGGGAATTCTCTCCCTTCGATTACGCAATCAATATATCTCTTCCCCACCTTCCACTTAGAAAAATCAAATTAATTCCCCTTTCGTGAATCAATAATTCTCCTTAGAAACAACAAATTAATTCCCCTTTCTTGAATCAATAATTCCCCTTGGAAACAACAAATTAATTCCCATTTCGTGACATATCAATCAATCTTGACATCACCTGTCAGACATTATTAAACTTCACCTGAAAACAATTTGATTAATGACTGACAGTACCTGTCAGACATTATTAAAGTTTGCCCGGAAACAATTTGATTAATGACTGACAGCACAGGTGTTCCAAATTCCCAATCGCTTTAATTAACCACGTGTTCTCCCTAATGACTCTATGCCCAAATTTGGTGTAAAAAAAAGTTGTAGGTGGCAGCAGGGGACCCTATAAAATCGACCTTGACATTCGCTGAGAGCGTGCACTTACAACAACAACAACATCGACCTTGACATTCGCTGAGAGCGTGCACTTACAACAACAACAACATCAACCTTGGAAATTTAGGTCATTGACCCCATTAACCACGTGTTCTCCCTAATGACTCTATGCCCATATTTGGTGTGGGATTGGGACTGACAGCACAGGTGTTCTCCCTAGGGACTCTATGCCCATATATGGACTCCCGTTCGGAGTTATAGGGTCATTTCTACTCGTATTCTAGAATCCTTTTTGAAAATACTTTTCCAGTACCACATTTGCTTGCTCTTTCGCCTCTTTGGCAGTTTTTCATTCTGAAGTGATATTGCTGTTATTAAAATTGTTTTTACAAATATACGAAAAACGTACTTCGTCTGCCCCTTTGGACTGGCAACACCACTGTTTCGACCAGATGTGGAGCCACTAGCCCCTTAGATGCCAACCGAAGAAGAACTGTTGAATTTTGTAGCGGTTAAATTTTAATTCTACTTTCCTAAACGTATAAACGTATTCGCCATTTTTTTCAGTTTTCGTGTTTTTTTTAATGCTTTTTGTTGTCATGATTTTATTTACTAACTTAGAGCTACGGCTTGTAATTTTTATTTGTTCACCTTTGTTCTGCTTTCTATGCTATTGATGACCCTTCTTAATTCACTAGTTTTATCAGTTTAATGTTATGGCCCCTATTAGTATATTCATGTTTTTTGCTATTTTTCTTGTCTTTTGTGCCATTTTTGGCGCGTACTTTCAGTTGAAAAAACTGGATTTTTTTAAATTTAATTTCTGGTCGTTTTTTAAATAATCCTGGGAAATCGGGAGCCCCCTTCATGAAAACAACCTCTTCCCTCCATGAAAAATTCATGATACAGTAGAGTTTTCTGATATGCTAAATCTGATGGTATGATTTTCATTAAGATTCTATGACTTTTAGGGGGTGTTTCTTCCTTTTTTCAAAAATAAGGCAAATTTTCTCAAGGTTGTTACTTTTTATTGGTGAGACTAAACTTGATGAAACTTATATATTTGACCTCAGCATTAAAATCCGATTCTTTGATGTATCTGTTAAAATTAAATTTAAACCGTTTTTTAGACTTTCGGTAACTATTGAGCCGGGTCACTCCTTACTTACAGTTTGTTACCACGAACTGTTTGGTATGGGACACTGAGGATATTCCCACAGATTGGAAAAAAAGGGGTGATCGTGAAACTATTTAAAAAGGGTAGAAGTGCTGATTGTATCAATTGGCGAGGTATCACCCCACAGTCTGCAGGAAGCAAAGTCCTCTGTCAAGTACTTTTGAATCTCACCCAGACGAAATTTGATACTAGGACCTTGGGCTCGATACCTTCATCCCTTGAAGAAAAATCAACAACCAACAACACACTCCATGATTTTTCTTTTTGGAAAAAATACACAATTATAAATATTTTTAGATAAGAGCTTGAACCTCTACGGTAGGGTTCTCTGATTGCTTAGGAAGGGGGGTAGATGCCTAAAAGGGTGTATTTTAATGCCAAACATCCTAACTCTCATTGAACCTTCAGATAAATACACATCTAGTTTTAAGAAAGGAAGGCGCTGGAAGTCGAAATTAATATAAAATCCTTCTTGATTTCCCGAAATATTTCTAGTCCAAGCTGCTATTATGCAACATCAAACACAAAAATTATTAGAATTTATTTCCTATAGGTGGAGGCTGTCCCTTTCTCATCCACAACCCCTCCCCCTGTTTTTGTTGTAGAAACTTCGAAAGATCCTTACTTGATTGGAAATCGAGAGTTCTAGTTCTTTTTTTTTAAGTCTTTAGTATTTAGAGACTAACCAGTCCCTGTCCTAGAACTGTTTTTTTACCAGTTCTTTGGTTTATCAAGGCGCAAGTATTTAATTTTATTTTTATATTAGGCTTGGGCAGCTTTTTTAATTAGACTTTTCAATTCCTTTCTTAACTTATTTGCTTCAGCTAAATTACCCCTCTTAAATAAGCTTATTTTTGTGCGGATTAAAATTTTTATGTGATTATTTATGTAAGGTTTATCACTGGAGCACTTTCTGATTTTTTTTTCTGGGAAACATAATGAATAGGAATCAATTAGTTTTTTGTGAAAAATCCAAATTTTGCCATCAAGGTTATTAGAATTATAAAGATCTGACCAACTTTCACTGGTCAGCCATGATCTAAAAGAAAGAAGTCCTGTGTCACTTAGGGGCAGCAAACCCCACAGGAGGCAGTAAAAGAATGTTCAAAGGCTGAGGAGGGAGAAAAAAGAAGACACCGGTGGTAGCTGCTTCATCGTTGTGGCAGTGCTTGCGGGGAGTTATAAAACTTACTCATATTGGAACAAATAACATCCAGAGAGGTGTTACCTTTTGTTGCAGATATTTTATCCAGTTGTTTAATATTAAGAGAGGTGCAGATAGAGTTTATCCTCAGGTCATTCGCATCATCAAGTAAGCAAATATCAGAGTTCAGATACTTTGATAACACAAAGTCATCACTTATAAGAAATTGTTGGATAAATTTGCGTTTCTGGTCAATACATTGGTTAAGGGAATGATAAAAGACGGCGGTTTCCATTTAATTGAAAGAGCGGGGAAGTACTTTTTGTCTAAGAATCAGCCATAGAATTTCATCATAATCTGATAGGTTGGGGTGGGGATGAGTTTAGGTTGGAGGTTATCTCGGACAAAAAATAATATACCACCCCCTTTTTTCCCGAGAGGGTGATTGGGAGGGTGAAATTTTATAAACTGAGTATAATTGCTAATTTTTAGGAAATCTGTGTTCTGGGACTGAACCTCTGTCACAGCAATAATACTAATTTTATGAATTTCAGAGATACCCTCGAGTTTGGTAATTTTGTCAAAATTCAAGCTCTCAGAATTGGTAAGTATGAAAGTTTGAAATTTAAACCGATTTGGGTATTGGGATTTTTTTTCAATTCGTGATGGAGTTATTTGGGGTTGAAGTTTGTGAGAAGGGTATTGTGGGCCAGGGTGTAGTTTTGAGGCAATATTAAAAGACGGGACTGGACCGGGCTTGAGAGAAAATGATGACATCGAACATATTATTGGAATATTATTAAGTTAGGATGGAACTACGGTGGAATTCGTCTTACTATTTGAAGTTTTAGAAGTTTTGCATGGATGTGGTTACTGTGAATCATTCTACCTGCTTACTCTTAAACCAGAGTTATACTGGGAGGGTAGCCAGGGGGGATAAAGTGCAAGGGAAGGGAGAAAGGTTTCCTGGTGATCTGGGAATAAGTCAAATTGGGAGTGATCTTTATATGGGGGTTGGGGGGGGGGGGCAAGATGATGCTGAGGGAGGGAAGTAAGGCGGGGGGCGGCTGCGAGGGGAGGGGGTGGGTTTATGTCGGCAAATAACGGGTGGTGTCCAGAACCGGTCGGTAACTTCTTGGACGCACGGAGAAGAACGGAGTCGAAAGGAAGGGGATTTTTGGGAGGGAAATGAGTAAGGGGGGTTTGGGGATGGTCCGAATTGAGTAAAGTGATTGGGGGGGTTGGACTGACTGGGCAGGCGTAAGTACATGGGGCGGAGGATTGTTTCGAGGGATGGGTTCCTGAGGTATACTGCGCTGTATCGGGTATGCAGGGGGATAAGACTGAAAGTTGAATGGAACACGACCTAGGGGAGGGGGGGGGGTCGTGAATACTGTCGGCGTCGCCCAAAAAAACGTTGGTTTTGTGGCCCAGCTTGTGGAACCTACTACGACTCTTAATGGGCAATTTGATATGATGTTTTGCACAGCCAAAGCATCAGTAGAAAGGGAGGTGCTACTCCAAACACTCACCCCTGCTGCCACCTACAACTTTTTTTAACACCTAATATGGGCATAGAGTCATTAGCGAGAACACGTGGTTAATGGGGTCAATGACCTCTTTTTCCCAAGGTCGATGTTGTTGTTGTTGTAAGTGCACGCTCTCAGCGAATGTCAAGGTCGATTTATTTGTTGTTGTAAGTGCACGCTCTCAGCGAATGTTATGATCCAGAAATAGAAAACAGCATTTGTTGTTGTTTTGGACATGTACATGCTCTCAGCGAATGTTATGATCCTGAAATAGTATTTGTTGTTGTTGTTCGAGCCAAATGTTATGAGTTTCCCGGAAACAGTTAGATCACGTGTTTCCTTCTCAGCCAATCAGCGAGTCGGATGCATCCCCCTTCTCAACCAATCAGAGGGCTTGTTACATATGGTTTTCCCCGTTACATAACAATTCGCCCTTGAGATTTCGTATATAACGGACATGCAATGTGATTAAATTATCAGAAACTATTGTGACACAGTGCAAACATCTAGAATGGATAGAACAATTAACATTATTGACGAGCTTGAGGCCTTGGCAGCCACAATTAGCAATGTAAGTGCAATTTTATTTTCAAACGAATTTTCCTTGGACATCCTCCAGTATATTCAGCTAAAACGTAAATATATTCCTTTACCCCAAACCCCTCCCCCCCCAAACCATACAAACATCATTGTAATCACTGGAAAACATAAAATATATTCTTTTTACCCTAACCCCCTCCCACACTGTTTTACAATCCCAAATTCTCGCAAAAAGAAATAATTATCCTCTCGTTAAATTTTGGCTTTTCTCAATTGTAATCTTTTCTCTAACTGAGACATCCATCGCTCTGTTGTTATTAACCGCTCTGGTTTTGACATAATGCTCCAGCGCGAGGCCTATAATTAGCTCTGACCCTTTTTAAAGCATTTCCTGCTCGTTAGCAGTTTAGTTTCCATAGATTTCACAGATTCAAAAGGACGCGACTAAAAACATGTTTTCATTTATTGGATAACTGAAAAAGAAACATAGCTCAGATCACTGCTTCGATGTTTGACTAAATATCCCCATTTTCAACGTTTAGTATTAGGGGGGGATTTTCTTCAAACAAACTAGGCCGGCTTTTGAACGGCTCAGTGAGCCGTAATTCTCAGATTCAAAAGGATGCGTTATCTTTCGGTGGGGGGAGGGGGGGATATTTTTCCATGTCTTTTCTCAGGGATATTTTCCGTGGGGATTATTTTCCTCGGGCTGTTTTTTCTGGGGGTGGGGTAAATACCAGCTACCGAAAAAGGATAAGGAAAGATAAAAAAAACGCTAATACTTTAAATGTATCAAACAAGGCATGCTCAATGCAGATTAAAACCAGAAAAGAACAGAAACACCTAAAAATAAGAAATTATGCCGACTTATATAGGCTGAATTTTGAACGGCTAAGTGAGCCGTAATTCTTCTTTCTCAGATTCAAAAGGATGCGACTAGTATATTTCACGAAATTTTTTTTACGTTTTGCTTTCTTAGTGATAAATGCTTTTCTAGACAAAATTATATGGATGAGGGTACTAATTTTCTTTCTTTAAAAAGGGAGAAATTATTTTGATACTAATTGTTTCTCTTCTTTTAAGGCCAATTGTGAAGAATGCGTGCCCCCTCCATCTAAGAGAGCAAGAGAGGGTGAGGCAGCCCCAATGCAGCCTGGCAGAAAGTTAAAGAGAGAGTGGGCGGATAACTACAATGCCGAAGCCCCACCTACGCAAGATCATGAAATAGCCGGCCCAGCTGCGCAAGAACATAGCGCTGCCGCCCCGCCCGCCCACCAAAACACGTTACCTGGTCCTTCGGGTGCCCAAGTGCAGCCGGGATATAAAAATGTAAGCATTTTTACCTCTAGTTATAGAAATAAATATCTATTTCTTCCAATGTTTTTTCTTTTTCACTATTTTTCAACACTGTAAAAGTTTGTCTCAGAGATATTAAAAAAATATTATTTTCTCTATAATCCCACACCCATTGTTTTAAATTTCTCTGCTCCCCCCTCCCTCAGAGATATCTAAATATAATGTAATTTTTTGCATGTCAAAGAAACCGCTCTTTTTCTAATCTTTCCAATTTTCCATTGTAGACATCTTCGCTTTCTCATAATAATATTTTTAGCTAATTTTCTAGTTTACTGTTAGAGAACCTTTTTATCACTAAATGCTATTTTTGCTAGAATATTATAGTTTTAAGTGGCCTAGAAGTAAACCTTTTATTTCATCACAGTAAAATTATGTCAGAGATATTAACGGCCCTTGTTCCCCCTTTTACGTCAGGTCACTGTTATCGCATACATTCAGCAGTCTGCTGAATCGGCTCGTAGTGAAGCCGAAAAGGGATACTATATCCCGGACATAATTTCTTCATAGAAAACTGACTTTGCGGTATAAAATGCCGTTTTATTTAAACACAATTTTCTATGAGGAGGCTATCAAGTAAAGACCACGGTTTTTTGAAAAGTTGATTAGTTTCTACCCATTTCTTCCATCTTTTCGCTTTTCGCTTTTTTTTTCAACACTGTAAAATTAAAATTTCATAGATTTTAAAATATGTTTTTCCCCCACTCAATTTGTGTTGGACAGAGATTATAGCATTTCAATCTCTTACACATATGCCTAATTTTAACTCTCATCACGATTTTCTAGATCAAATTGCGAAGATTTCGCATGGAGAGACATTCCTGAATAAGAATTAATGGTTTTCGAAGTTAATTGTACTGTTTCCAAGAGAATACGCTTGGAAACAGAACACATATGAGATTAAACATAATCTAGGCTCATTTGGAGTCCTAGACAACCTGTACGGGAAGTAGGCGAAACGACTTATTCCGCCTAACAATGTGGTTTTTTGAGGCAATATGTAACGGATCAGGAGCCGTGGAGCCCAGAATGTGCCGGGGGATCCAGGAAGCGCTGTGGGGCAAGGTTAGGGAAGTACGGGGGTGAGTATAATAGGGATATACCACGGGTCAGGAAGGTGCCACGGGATGCGCTGTTGGTCAAGGAAGCGCTACAGGATGCGCTATGGATCTGAAAAACACCGAAAAAAAAATAAATAAATAAAATTAGTAGGGATGATTTGAACACTTTGAAAATAAGCTATTTTTTCACAAAATCAAATTATAGCCTCCAATGTAAAGCGGCATTTTAGTTCGTATTTATCTTATATTAAGTTTGATTTTCTTTCAGTTGAATTAACCAAATGCTATTATGCTCATACTGCTACTACTACTACTACTAAGCACTGACTTTAAATAATAATTCAAATTTTAACAGTAGGGATGATTTGAACACTTTGAAAATAAGCTATTTTTCATTTATAGGTTGGACGACCATTGGTCCAATATTCATCATCGTCCTCATCAGCTGGTGAAGGAGAGGAGGCACACGTGGAGTCCCCCAACAATTTAATATGGGACGATAGCATTTTACATGACAATGAAATACCTGATA